>NW_010411352.1:2893-10245 GCF_000710305.1 Buceros rhinoceros silvestris | reverse complement strand
GTTCTCCCCGGTGCCGTTCGCCTGCCCATTGCTGCTCGCTCTCCCCTTCCAGGTGCAGTGTTCCGATCACGACAGAGACGGCTCGCACGACTTGATAGGCTCTTTTGAAGCTAACCTGGCCCAGCTGCAGGCAGCCGCTGGCAGCTCTCTGGTGAGCTTTCTCCGTCCCTGCTGAGTCCTTAGTTCAGCCTTTCACAAACCCTTTTTAATATTGACCTCAGAGGTAAATTTTTAGTTGTTTGCTCCAAAAGTGAACTTTTCTGTCTCTGTCTTTGTATTACTAATCCAGCATGTGGGAAGAATAAAACCTGGTGTGGGAATCACCTTGCTCTGTTTTCCTTGGGTACCGTTACCATTCCTACTCCTAAAGGCATCCTGGAGCACGCTGTTTGCTGGCCACTAGCCACTATTCCCGGCTTGCTTTGGCCTCTGCTGAGTCGAGCAAAAATAAAGGGCTTGCTCGTCTTTCACAGGCGAGTCTAGAGGAGGTCTTCTCTCAGATAACGTTTGTGCTTGAGCTGGTCGCCCTCACGAGCGCTCTGGTCACCCTTCTTGCTAACGGTGAGAAGCAGCACTTCCAAGGAGCCCTGTTCTTACCTGACCTTGGGCACCCAGCATAGGAGAAGTAGAATCATTGCTGGTGGTGCCAGTTTCTCTCTTGTCTGCAGTGAAAACCTGAGTTCTCATGCTCGTGGAGATGTCTTGCTGGGATTCACGCAGGACATAGCCCAAGACTGCTTCCCGTTGCCAGCCAGCTTCATGTCTGTGGCTGTCGACCTAGAGCTGGTGGCGGATTTTTGCCTTTTTCCCCCACCCATGTGAAATCAGAACGCAGCGAGTGAACCAAAGCCGTGCACCACTGCTGTTGGGAACCTGCAAGACAGGCTTTCTTGGCCTCCCCCACCCCCAGATTTTGCCTCCTCACCTTCTCTTTGGGTGCACTCCCTCCCCTTAACCGAGAAGGATCCTGTTTGTTAAGAGAAATGCTCGTATTTGTCACTGACCTTTTTTCCCTCTGGTACAACAACACTGTTCCATGATTGCACACGGAATAATGGCTGTGTTGTTGAGGAGAGAGACCTGTCTGAGGTCTCTCCTCGTGTTTTGCCCAGTGCTGGTAGCAAAAGCCCGTTTAACTCGACAGAGAGCAGCCAAAGCAGTTGCAAACCTTCTTAAAATGAAGTTTCAGAATTCTGCCAGCTGTTTGGGTAGCTCTGAAATTGTGTGGTGTCTGACACCCTTCTGTTTCTCGGTAATTTGCCCTGCTGTAAATGCAGATATTTGGGAACTTGCTTCTTGTGTGCTTGCTTCCTGTAGGTGGAATTTGAATGCATTCATCCTGAGAAAAAGCAGAAGAAAAAGAGCTACAAGAACTCTGGCATCATAAGGATAAAATCCTGCAAGGTAGGAAGATTTTTGCTGTGGTTTGGCTTTTTTTATTTTCTGATCATGATGACGTCTGTTCTGTTGGGGAGGAGGTGTGATGCTGTCTGTCTGTTCCTCCAGGTTGAGACGGAGTATTCGTTTCTGGACTACGTCATGGGAGGCTGCCAGATTAACTTCACAGTGAGTTGTTTCCCCACTGTGCCTCTTGGTAGAGGACAGGGCAAGAGCGATGACGTTGTGATCAGCGCTTCTGTCCGCAGTGCGGGTGACCTGCAAATGCGGTGTGAACAGGCAGGGAGGAAGACCGCAAAAAACAAGTTATATCTTTACTTTTTGTGATGAAGTAGCAACTTTTATGGAATATGGGTTTCTTAAACTTCTCTTGAGAAATCAGTTCAGTCTCTCAGTGGAAAGAATCACTTCCACACGCATGTACCGCGGTGGGAAGAGCTACACAGGCGTTTTGCCTGTTCCTGTGCAGGGCTGCTTGTGTGCCTGGGAGAAAGGGAGCTTCGTGGGCCTGGTCTCACCCTCTGTTTCTGGGTATGGGTAGTTCTCATTTGCTTATGGTGATGCATCAGTGACTTCCTGTCGTCGTCCTGGCTGTTTAGGTGGGTGTAGACTTCACTGGCTCCAATGGAGATCCCAGGTCGCCAGATTCTCTTCACTACATCAGCCCAGACGGGGTAAATGAGTACCTGGTTGCCATCTGGAGCGTGGGAAGTGTAGTCCAGGATTATGACACGTATGTAATGACCTTAACTGATCTAGCCACAGTGTCAGAAACGTGTCACAGCAGGGGCTGGTGACCAAGGCTGATAGCTTGCTCCAGAGCTGTAGCGTTTGAATGACTGAGGTGCTGCCGGTCCTTGGGAGATCCCTTTAGGAGCTGCTGCGGCTTCCTCCTGCTTCTGTCAGTGCCAGGGAGGGCAGTGGCAGCGCTTTGTCACTGGGCATATTTGCTTGGTTTGTCCCTCCAGGTCTGCCTGTTTCATGTTCCTGGGTAACTCTGTAATGCTGCTTTAGCTTGTCACTAATCCCGTGGTGCTGATGGTGTGTTTCAAACATGAATGTCCCCTTCGATGTGATGGGAACGCGTGTGTCTGCCCTGTCCTTTAGCCAGGCTGGGGGGGCGTTGGCTTTTCTCTTGCTCTTCAAAATCTGAGAGTCCTGCGGGGTGCTGCATTGAAAGGAGTTCTGAAACTTGTCAGGCCCAACCCTGAAACCCTTGGGTAACTGCTGGCTGGCCACGGGGAGCTAGATGGTGTCGCATTCCTTGTGGCAGGAACTGAGCCTGGGTCTGCAGCTGCTTTCTGGCAATAGAACAGAACAGTGAGTTGTTGAGGAATGGCACTCTCTCATCTCTCATTGTCACCTTTCTCTCCAGGGACAAGCTGTTTCCTGCGTTTGGGTTTGGAGCTCAGGTTCCTCCTAGCTGGCAGGTAGGGCCTTCACAACGCTGGGCGGTTGCTCTGTCCATGTCTGCATTCCCTGACTGTTTCAGTGTTCCCTTTCCTAGGTATCCCATGAGTTTGCCTTGAACTTCAACCCCAGCAACCCTTACTGTCAAGGTGAGGACACCGCTTTGTTACTATTTCCCTGAGAGGAACAGAGGTGAAATGTGGCATTTCTTTCATAACTGGTGAAAAACAGATGCAGCACCAAGACAAGCAGCAAACGAGATTACCCTCACCTGGGTGCTGACAAGAGTGGGAGTGTGCTGATGCAGCCTCTGCATGGTCTGCACAAGCTCCAGTGAAGTGGTCTAGATTTAATTCGGTTGTGAGTCTGCAATGAAATTTTTGTTGCTGCATCTTGGTTTCTGCTGGTGTATCGGGCAGCAGTGGATGCAGATCAGCAACGTGCCTGTGCTAGTCAGGCCTCCAGCGCAACCACCTGCTGCGGCTGAGAGACACCGTGGTTACTCCGTCAGCGATGTGTATGTGTTTGAATCTTACCCTGTAAGGGGTTGCCTTAAAAGCTTATTTTCTTTATGGCCATCTCCTTCAGCGGAGGTTGTTTCAGCTGTTTGTAACGGCTGCTCCCTAAGGTGGATTATGACCTTTCAGGAGTAAGAACTCTCTCAGCGTGCAGTGAGGCAGAGTGCAGGCTGTGCATTCTTGAACAAGCATTTTTAACTCAGCTCAGTTTTTCTTTTTTGTCTAAGGTCAACAAACAGTGGAATCTGAGGTTCTGTGTTAAAATCCAAGCGTTTCCTTGGTCACTTCAGCCTCCTTGGGATCTGTGTCTTTGTTCTTTAAGGGTCCCTGTGCAGTAGTTTTGAGAGGTACCGTACTAAAACCTGCATGGTGGACAATGCCAGCAGCAGTGGCGAGTGAAGCTACATTAATACAAGCCAGGAACAGGCCAGTTTAGATGGATCCACAGAAGAATATACACCACTTAAAATCAGACTTTAAAAAAAATTTTATTTAACCTGAGAAAAGCTTCCTGCATAGGAAGAACCTGTTTCTGTTACAGAAGCGTCTGAATTCTGAATCAGGGACCATTGTCTAACTTTCACACAAGGAAAACAAAAAGTTACTGTCAGAGAGCTTCTCTCCTTGTCATCTAATTAGGCTATAAGCAATTTTGGATGACAGTAAATTGGTAGAAAGGACCAGGTAAACGCAGGCATCAGCGTGCCTCTGCTGGGTTGTTTTCCCCGCGACTTCCATGAGCTTTGTGATGTTAGAGGCACAAAGAGAGAGGGTTGTATAATAGGGGAAAACCTGCGAGTCCTGTCTCTGCAGATGCCTGCTGGTTTCAGCCCTGTGCTCTGTGTAGTTGCTGTTACGTGCTGCTTGTCTGCCCGGTGTTTGCAGCCGCGTGAGCCTACCTGTGCCTGTGCTGGGCTCTGCAGTAACACTTGTGAAGCAGTTACTGGAGAAGCCGTGAGGCTCGTGTGGCAGCTTGTCTTCCCTGTGCTGCAGGGGTCCAAGGAATAGTGGATGCCTACCGCCAGATCCTGCCTCAGATCCGACTCTATGGGCCAACCAATTTCTCCCCGATTATAAACCACGTCGCACGGTTTGCAGCGCACTCGGCGCAACAAGGAACCGCCTCAGTGAGTGCCCGTCCTTTCCTGTGGATCTGCGCTGGGCTGATGTTTGTGTTTTCCGTGCTCACGATGGGATAGAATGGAATGGTGAAGTGATGTTGTCTTCCTCTGTTAGGACCCCACGTTTGGTCCTCTCTTACCAGCCCCCGGCGAGGCTGTTGGTACTCTCCGTGCACTCTGGCAGGAACCTGCAATTGGCAGTCACTGACAATTTGACACTGATTGCTCAAGGGATTCTTCTCTCTCTTTGCAGTTTGCTGGCATTGTACCTGCCGTTGAAGTCTGCAGGGGGCTGTGCTGGCTTTTAGACCGGGTGGGCTCTGTCTGCAGTTGCCTCACTCTAACGTCTCTTGCCAAGCGCCATCCCCTCTAGGGAGTGCGTTCAGTATGGAGGGGCCCTGTGTATTCCATTCCGAACAGCTTTGCTCTGAAGAAGGCACACAAAGTCAGCCTCCAAGAAAATTATCGGAGGGCTCGACTCTCCATCCCACCGTGGTGGAGTCCAGATTAACAAAGGAGTCTGAGGACCCTTAAATCAGTGCCGATGGCCTTGCAGAGCATCCGTGCTACCCTGCGGCGCGTGGCACGGCTCGTTTGTGTGCTTGCACAGCCAAGGCTGCCGTTAAAATTCAACTCCGTTTCTTTAAACTTCATTCCCTCTGCTTAAGGACGAAGGACTCATATTTCCTGACAGATGTCACCAATTCCGTTTTGACAGACCACTCAGAAGGATTTTGCTGTACACTCTGAGCCTTACTTTATGGTCCAGCTGTGTCAGTATTTCTGGTTCTGCTTTTGTTTGTGTCTATGTCGAACACGTTTCTCACACTGTGAGGGGCTTGGTCTGGGGACATCCCTTTCTTACGTTTCTGAGGGTCTTTTCTAGGCTTCCCAGCACTTGGGGGAGTCTTTTCTTTCTCTTTATATGTTAAATACCTCTACTTTTTCTTACAGTTAATAAACTAGCTATTTAAATAAAGAATCTGTCAGTAATGGGGTATATCCACCGTTCCTTGGTACTTGGAAGGAGAAGATCAGTTTTATTTTCATTGTGTGTCTCTTTCTTTTGTTTCCATTTCCAGTCCGTAGATGGCTGCTGTAAAACAGTGGTTGCTCGTTTCAGAACCAGGTACTAGACCTTGGCCTCTGGAAAAGGAAGGAAATTTTAAACACTTTATCACGCTAATGTGTTGGTTTGAGGAGGTTCTTTTCTTTGTAGAAAAGCTCCTGTATTCTTCCTCTCTTGTTATCTCCAGAGTGACTTTGTGTCATGACATTTGTCACTGCTGTGTTTCGAGATTTCTAATAATTATAGTTTAAATCATTATTAACTGGAAGAGGCTTTTTGAGTCACACTCCAGTGTTATTAGATATTAAACTTCAGCCTTCTCGAGATGCAGGGAGCACAGCGGCAGCCATCAGTGAATCCTGCAGCTTCGCTGATTTAGTAGCACTTTGCCCATCTCTCGTGCTTTCTGCCAGCTGATGTACTTGTTCTTTATCAATTGAATTTAAGCCTCTACCTTTTTGCTAGTACAGAGGAAGTCTGAAGGGCACTGTGAAAGGTGTTATGCATATGAGAAAGCAGGAATAAACATACGTTTCTTTAATGTTCCAGTTTTGTCTTACCCACAGCACCATCTGATTGCTTCCTTAGAGTAAGGAATAGATCCGTTTGCCTTCAGCTGTGTGAGCTTTGGTGCTGAACTCCCTAACTGGGTGCCTTTAATGTTTTCCAGCAATATTTTGTCTTGCTGATCATCACAGACGGAGAGATCACTGATCTGGACCAAACGAGGCAAGCGATTGTTAATGCCTCTAAGCTGCCGATGTCCATCATTATTGTTGGAGTCGGTGAAGCCGATTTCAAAGCAATGGAGTTCCTTGACGGAGACAGCGGTGTCCTGAAGTCCCTGACAGGAGAGCCAGCTGCCCGAGACATCGTCCAGTTCGTGCCTTTCCGACAGTTCAGAAACGTAAGTGGTCTTTAACTTCGGGGGAGTCCTGCTGCAGGTGTGTGTGCGGTTACTACAGCTGGAAAGGGAGCACGGCTCTAGCCCAGGCAGCAAGCTGCGTGCTCGCAGTGGTGCCTGAGCTCCCTGTTCCCAGAGGGGGTCCAGGTGTGTGTTTCTCCGTTCCAGACGATGTGCCTCGTCACAGCTCTCCTGCAGCTCTTCTTGCAGAGCTCTTGCTGTGTCCTGGGTTTAGTGTGCTACCTCTTGGCTGTTGCAGAGGTAAAGGAGTAGAGGAGATGTTTTCTCTCCTGGGATGTAAACTTCTAGGCAAGGAACTGAGGCCGTATTGTCGGTCTCTGATGTTGAGTCCCGTGAGTGATTTAAGATGAAGTAAGTCTTCCCTGCTGTTGAAAGCAGTCCTGTCAGCCCCCGGCTCCTGCCTCCTTCCGCTCTTGGCACTAGCATTTGCACGCGTTGCGCAGTGAGTTAGGTTGGAGAGCGGAGTTGAATGAAAACCCAAAATCAGAGAAACTGGTAGTAGCAGGGGCAGTTTCCCACCCAGAGCAGGGCCATATAAAGGCCATGTGAGCCTGGGCTTGGGGTGGGAGCAGTGCAGGGCTGGGAACAAGTGGTTTTCATCAGCAGCGCTCCCTGAGACTGACTGGAAGTGCTCCTGAGACTGCAGCAGGGAACTGGTGAAACAGGGAGTGAGGCGGCGCTCTGAATTCTGTAAGAGAGTTGGTGGCTGGGCTCCTTCCTCTGCAGCGTGGCTGATTTGTTCTCGCTGGTCTCCCCGCAGGCTCCCCGGGAAGCGCTTTCCCAGACGGTTCTGGCTGAAGTGCCTAAGCAGCTGGTGTCGTACTACAAGTGGCAGGGATGGCCTCCTGTGAAGCCGCCGGGAACAGAGAAGGGGTAGGCTGCAGCCTGGCCTCCCGGGGCCCTGCGGGGGC
>NW_010411352.1:0-2842 GCF_000710305.1 Buceros rhinoceros silvestris | reverse complement strand
GAGAAGGTGTAGGCTGCAGCCTGGCCTCCTGTGTCCCTGCGGTGGCACCTGAGCTGGCTGCACCCACGCTCTCCCTTGCATGCTGTGGGTGCTCAGTGGCTCGAGATTGTCCCGGCCACGCTGACTCTCGTACCTGCTCGTGCTCTCTGTCTTTGACCTTTCCTGTTCCTAACCGGAAGAAATGTAAATATGGAAAAAACCACAACTGCCGGCAGTTTTTTGTCTCAGAAGAACAGACCGTGTTGGTTTTCCACCTCGCAGCACTGACAGGTCATACCACACGCCATTGCTTGATGTGGCCCGTCTGCAGCTGGGTATCGGCGTGGGCTTGTGCACTATGTGCTCCCACGGCTCTGCGTCAGTGCTGGGTTCGGCGGCAGGAGCCTTGCCGTGGCGGGTGCTGCGATGACACTCACCATGTGTTACCGGGTGTTCCTGGACGGGCTTTTTCCTTCTGTCAGGCCACCTTGGGAAAGGGGACCCTTCTGTCCTGGTTGGTCCAAAGGCGGTTGGCTGGATGCCCGAGGTAGTTCCTGTTGTGCCTCATCAGTGCCAGTATATTTTTGTATGTAGAGGTTTATTTTTAAATTTCAGTGACCATTCTTGGCAATCGTCTTTTTAATAATGTTTTTCTATTAGCAACAATTGCTTTGTGATGGCCTCTTGCTCCATTATCGCAATGTAAGAACACTGCGCTTTGCTTATTTGGGGGGGGTTAATGAGGATTAATCGTTAATGGTATGCTTTGAGTCATTTCTTTGTGTCACAGAAGTTATGAAATGTCTGTGGAGCTCCAAAGGGTGCGTCCTCGTCCTCAGAGTGAGGTGTGTGGTCTGGGGACTGTACAACAGGCACACGACAGCAGAGCACAACTGCTTGGAGAGAGGGGAGTGGATCGGTCGTTTCAAAATAAGAAACTTGGGCTTGTCTTTGCACTACAGGTGGTCATCACTTTCAGTTTCTAAATAAATAATCTGCTTTGACTCATTTAACGTGTCTGGACTCTTACTTCCTCTCCGGGCTTTTCCTTTTGTTATCCGGCGGTGTGGATGTTGTGGTTTATGGAGGGTCTTTGCTGTGGTCCTGTCCTGGTGCTGGTCAGCATTGGAGTCAGCCTGGGCGGAGCACCATCAGCTGCAAAAGCAGAGCGAGTTCTCCATCAGTTTCGTTACCTGTCATCACTGAGATGCTGAATGTATGTCCCGCAGCCCTGTCCTGCCCCGAGCTGAGCTGTTCCTGGGCTGTGCCACTGGAAAAGAACCTGTCTGTTCTACCCTTAAACCAGGGACCGCTGAGACTGCCCTGGTGATTCAGCCTCTGCATCCGGTAGGTTACAACCCCGTGTGAAAGCAGAACCTGCGTTTGCGTCCACATCCTCACCTAGACTAGTCCTCCTGGGTGGCATCTGCCACCAGACTAGTGTGTAGCTTGTGCCCAGAGGGCTGTGGGTCTAGGGCCACTGCTGAGCAGAGGTGAGTTGGTGCTGGGTGTTTATTCAAACCTAGTCTTGACCGTGATGTGTTCTCCCAGGCTCCACGGGCAGCACAGCTCCCTTGCCCAGAGGAGGAGGCTGGGCTGTCTCCGTCGTCTAGCCTGCAGTACACATTCTCTTCCACTTAGATTCCTGAAGGACACCAAGCAACCTCTCTTTTTGAGTGGCTAAACTAAACTAAAATGTCTTAAAAGTGTGGAAGAGCAGGAGGAAACTGCCAAGTCTTCTCTGAGAAACTGCACTGTGGTTGAGAGCATCTATACTTAAGTTTTCGGCAGCATACGGCCTGTGACAGGAGCCACTGCTCTGCAGCTAGCTGAGGTGTCTCCAGGTGCTGGGCTCTGGTGGTAGGAGAGACCATCCCTGTTTTGGGGAGGAAGAGGCCAAGATGTGGTAGAGGCAGGTCTGAGGAAGTTCTTCCTGCTGTGGGAGCGGAGGAGAATTGGGAGGAGCTGCTGTTCACCCCCAGGTAAATGGCTGAAAAGTGAATGAGCAAAGGGCCCCACATCCTGTGGTCGTCACTTGAGAGCAAGAGCTGCGGGCTGTGAGCCATGGGAAGCTGCTGAAGTGGCACGGTGCAGTTTTGCCCCTTGTCTCTCATGCCTGGCTCTCCGCAGGGCTCCTGGTTTTAGAGGCGGTGCAGATGGCTGCTGAGCGCTGTGGCGAGAGGCGGGGAGGGCTGGGTCCTGCCCAGCGCTGCCCTGGCTGTAGCTGGAATGCAGACTTACAGCATGGCTGTTGCTTGAGGCGGACAAGAGCTGGGGCCGAGCTCACATTTTCTTCCTCAGGAGAATGTGCTGTTCTCACCTGGTGCAGCTGCACACTCTCTGTCATCCCGGATCACTCTCGCTTTATCTCCAGGCTGAGCGTGGGAACAGCCCAGGAGTGTTCCTGGCCTTGGCCGAGACTGAGCAAGCGCCCTTGTCCTTAGCGGTCCACAGAGGTGTGCCAGCCTCTGGGGCTTTGTGTCAATCACGAGCTATTGCATGTGGATGCTCATCGGGGAGGGATCCTCTTGCTTCTAGGATACCTGGCAGTAAATACTGATGACATTTCATGCCGGACTATGCCATGCCACCCCAAAGAGCTCCCTCCTCTGCAGGAGATAATGCTCCATCCCCCTTCTTTGCCCAGACAGCTTGTGGGGCTGAGGGCCCTACTTGGGGTCTAAAATGTTTGGTTCCCCCAGGGACTTTTTCACCAACACTGAGGCACTGTCCTCAGGAGAATGCAGGTGATGGGACCGCTCCGGGTGTTTGAGGAAGGCACACAAACTCCTCTGGGAGATGGTGGTTTTTGGTCAGCTTTGAGCAAATACCGGATCCCCCCGCCGGCAGCACACTTTGGTGG
>NW_010411351.1:6861-44806 GCF_000710305.1 Buceros rhinoceros silvestris | reverse complement strand
TGCCCCCAAAAATCTGATCTGAGGGACACAGAAGGATAGCGGTGTGCCTAGGTTTCAGCAGTTCAGTAACAAAGTTCTGAAGAACCAAAGAAAGCCAGGAAAATATCTATCTGCTCACTCCCATCCTTCAGCTGCAGGATGCATTACGTAAGTATAGTGATCACATAAGGCAATGTAGTGGTCTTGCAGAAAGAAAGGTCATACCAGGGTGCTCATAATTCATCCAGGCATCTAATTGGAATAGCCAATTGAGCAAGCCCGCTTCCTCGGCCCACACAATGCAGAGCTGCGCTCTTGCTGTGACCTATCCTGCTTTTCTTCATGGGCTGCTGCTGAGGTTTTCTAGGATCCTAAGCTAAGTATGCGTCTGCTCTGACACTTCAGCGTTCATTCAGTAATTGCTACTTGTGTGTGCTAAGCGCAAAATTGCAGCATGATGAATTGCTGAGATTAATCTGTGACATTAATGTAGGAGCACGCTGGTTTTTGGAGCTGGTTTGTTTAACTGAGAATCTCCTGATGAACTCTTCTGTTTTGATATTGAAAGTAATTTGGGTTTGACTAAAAGCCTAGTGAAATCAGCTGAAATTTTTCTGTGGGTTTCAGTATATGTGAAGGTCTATATGAGAATGAATGAAAAGAAAGATTTTTAAATACTGTGTAATATTCAGCTGAGAGAGTTTAAGTACCTGAAATCCAGAGGGTAAGGGCGTGAGACAGTTAAGGGATAATGAGCAACTCCTCTTCATGCCTTGAATGATGGTGTTATACTCTATGATGGCAGGGAGAACATCAGAAATGAGAAAAGCAAAATCATACGTGTCATGTAAAATGTCATGAGGGAAAGCATCACATGCAATAAGTAGGAGCAATAACATAGATTAACCACCAGAAATTAGCCATTTCTGGAACAAAATGGATCACATTTTCATACAAAAAGAAAAATTACTTTTGTGAAATATCCATAAATGGCCTAATCCCAAGTAAGTTGTTTTAATTTTTCTTTTCCTGCACTCCAAGTTTAAATAGAAAAGTATGAAAATTTATTCCTCTATGTCTAACACTAAATAATTCAACTGCTGTGAGAGAGGATCCTCTGGACCATTAGCTTGTGAAACTAGATTGATGAGCTAACAACTAACTGCTTACAGGAGAACATAGTATTTTCAGCATTTTGCTGCATGATTTGGGTGCTCACTGAGGATGCATTTAATTCATTATCAATATTTTTCCACATGAAAAGGCTTTATATGTAATTTAAAAAAACTCTCCATAACTCAAAATTCCTCATGAGAGATGTGAGACCTTAGTAACAAAGAAAATGTTAGTTAATCAGGGTCACGGCTATTGTATTTAGATAAGTACATCTCATTTTTTAATAGAGTTGTTTTCTACAGCCATTGTCTTGGCTTTTTATTCATCTCAATCATGTTTTCACACAGAAATTGTTAATAATTAGAAGTGAGAGGGAACCCTAAATAATTTCAATGTAATTTTAGTTTACTTTCTGCCTTGTATCTTTATGTACAAGCAGATTCTCTTGTACCATTATCCTATGGAGTAGCATTTCTGTGTGATAAATGAAATATGGAAGAAGCCTTATAGCTCTAATGGGAGATCAGAGCATGTTTGCACTAGATGCATTATGCACATACAGAAAAAACACATTCCCAGCCCGGAGTAAATTTAGCTAGATGTTGAAAACACTTCCATAAGCTGTAACTTTACTACAGCATACTGCTGTAGCATACTGCTACTGACATCAACAGGGTTGCTTGTTGCCATGATGTTAACATGCAGAGTTATGTAAACGACTTCGGACTTGCAGGCACAGAAGAGGGTGTCCAAGTCACTACATGTGCTAAGAGGAGCATGCTGAGTTGGGCTGCATTTGTCCAAGGCTGATGCTGCTAATCTATTCATTTTTCTTTTCCGGAGAATGAAAAATAAGAACCAGTTTATTTTCCACCAGAATTTCATCCTTGAATTTTCAAAACTCTGGCACTTGCTTGTACCAGGCTTCAGCCTGGCCAGTCAGAAGATTCACTTGTTAGCTTTTTTATTGGTTTAGATTAGCATCAAAACAAATTGCATTTGTCTTCCAAGGATCCATGAGAGAGGTGATGGTTGGTTGTATGTACTGATATTGGTGGTAAGATAGGGTAGCTAGAAAGGTAAGAGTACAAAATCAGATGCCTGTAAAGGCAAAGTAATTTATCTAGCAAGCAGAAGTTCCTTCTTGCAGCAGGTGACAGTACAGCCTAAATACTTTTCCTCAAAACAGACTCTCTGTTTCATTTTACTGTAGATATTACATACATATGCAATACTTATTGTGTATATGTTCATGTATACTATATATTTCTTTCAAAGTCTAAAATAAAAATGTCTTATATCTAGCTGTAGAGTAATTAAGAAAGAAGAGTTTTATTTGATTAGATTACACTAAAGTGTTATCCTCATTTTGGTGAAAATATTATCAGAGGTTTTCCTGTATGTATCTAGTTCATACACAGTGGATTTTAAAAAAAAAATTGTTGAAGTTGTTTTGTGTGTCAGCAGTTCCCTCTAAATAAGATCCAGAACAAATCTATTCCTTCCCTAGAAATGGATTTCTGGGTAACAGTATTTTTTGAATCTGGAGATAAGGCTTAAGATTTGATTGCAAGACTTGATATATTTTGTTGTTAATGCATTTTGGCATTTTTTAAACTGTTAAAATTGAAATATTGGAATCAAGCCAGGGTATAATATATTAAATAATATCAAAGGGACTTACAGAAATGTATGGATGAACTCCATGGAGTATAATAGGAGAAAAATATGTATTTTTAAATTGGTTTTTGAACTAAAAATTGAGCCAGCTTTTAATGCAGTCAAGTAGAGAAAGATAACATGGTAAAAAAAGAAATTAAAAATTTCTCGTTCTTACTAAACCTTACTTCACTGATGGCCATGCATGACATCCTATTTTTAGCTGTCAGGAAAGCAGTGAAACATATGGTGCGCAGTGAAATGCCCTGTTCTCATGTCTGATTCTCCATATATAGCTACTGCACTGCACTGTTCTCCTCTGGCTCCCACTCTGCGGCCTTAACTTACATTTTCTTGGCAGAATTGCCTTGGCTGAACACTGTCCTCATGGTAAACATGCAGGCAGATACTCTTTCATTGCACCCACCTTCCCATCTTGACTCACAAAAGAAAAGACTTGCAAAAATCATGCATAGTGACTTTTCAGTCAGATTTTTTGATCACATCCCCTGCCCCTTCATCTCGGTGTTGGAACTAAGTAAGTTTAATTTTCTTTTCTTTTCTTGTTATGTTTGGAAACAGCTTTCAGACTTGAAAGACTGCCATGCACAGGAGATGTGCCAGATGACTAATCAACTTATTACAGAATAACAGGTCTCATCGGAGAATTAACAATGTCTTTATAGTCTCCCCTCAACGAAGTGTCTGGAATTTTCTTAGCTAACAGTATAGATCAGTTTAAGATTTTCCAGTGCTACTTAAATGTGATTTATAAGAGAGCTTTAAAAAAAACCCCACCAAAACCACAACAAAACCAGCTGCTCCCCCCTCAAACCTCCAGCATTTAAGACTTTTAATTTTACTTCAGGGTTAAAAGCCATCGTTTAAAGAACAGTGTGCCCTGCACTCAGTGTATTTTTACACCTCTGTGTGTTAGTGGGGATGGGAACACTACTAAAGAAGTACTTTGAAGCAAAAAATGCTGGCCTTTGCACACTAGGAACTTGGAACGCTAAAGCATACTGTATATACTGTATAGCTGACCATGAATCAGATTAGCTGCAATGAGTTGTAGAAGGATCTGAAAATGTTAAGGGTCTGGGCAGGACAACATGAGGATTTCCCAGATCAGCAGATCTATTCTCTGTGTTCTCCTCCCAGTCATCACACGGTTTCTTTGTGGAGGGATACATCTTCACTGCAGATACTCACAGGTATTTCTAAAACACTCAAAATTTGGAAGCATTTGAAAAGTGCACACAAAACCTTGTATTTTCAGTTGAAAACACTGGCAACAATGGTGTTCTATTCACGCTTCAATCTGTAGAGCTGAATGTATAGATGAGTTTGAATCTGACCTTGATGAGTGTATATGTATATACATGTGCATAATCAGGAGGAAAACATCTCCAGTAGAAATACGTTCTTTAACTGTGAAGTCACAGGCACAAGATCTGGAATCTGGATGTTGACAAAATCAAGGATGGTATAAGACAAGGTATTTTCAGTAAGGGCCATTAACAGCTGTTACAGTCTGCAAATCAAGGACAAGTCATTGCATCAGATGCTGGTGTTGCTGAAAGAAATCGCATTGCCTCTGACAAACTCTCAGAAGGTTGGGATTCTGGTATTGGTTCCTTTTAGCCTTTTGACCTAAGAAAAAAAATTAGATGATTTACCTATAGTCATTGAGCATATGCAGAGGTGGAAGTATGGTTGGGATGGTTGGAAGTGTGCTACATTGAGCACTGAGGTAGTACAGTCTGAGACTTGTAGAAGTCTACCATTTTCTCTCCTGAGCAGGGCCAAAACTTACGTAAAGCTATGTACCTTGAAGCAAAAGGTGGACGATGACGTGGAGATCACATGTTGAAACCAATGGTGCAGTTAGCTCCTCCTGGTAAGTGTTGCTATTGGTGCTACACCCTTACCTTGATCCAGCCCAAGGCTGCAAGATGAGGTTTGCATTTTTTGTCTCCTGTGGTGACTTCAGATTTGCTTCATCACACCTAACTTGAGAAGTTAAAAATTGACTGCCTAAATCCATCCTAGTCATGCAGGTCTCCCTGAGTAGATAGCAAAGAGAAAGGAGATGCTGCAGGTTTCAACTCCTGATTCAGTCACAGGCACAAACTTCCCTGCCCTGCACTGTCATCAGGAGCACCTAGTTTTCCAAAATTTCTGTGATGCAGCAGGGTGGGCGAGTGCAGCTGATTAGACGTGATTAACCTTGCTTGTAGTGCTATTCAAAGTGTCCTCCCATGCAAGAGCCAATCTTCCCCTGATACCAGGGCTGGAGCTGCTGTTTCTGTTGTCACTTTATGCTCCTTGCCATGCTTTGTCCACAAAAAGGGAGGTTAGGCAAGGCAAGGAAGTATAGAAAAACCCTTAACTGTTAGGAACATATAAAAGGCAAAGGCTGGCATGTTCACTCTCAAATCCAGGAAATAGCTGCATGGTTTTATCTGCACTTGTTTTTTTCCTATTTGGGTCAATTCCAGTCATGATTTTGGCCAGGAACTGTGTCTGATTTTGACACATTTTTTGAGCCTCTGGAGTGTAAAATAAATATTTTAAATAATATTTATCTCTGTGTTACAGATCTCTGACCAAAATGATACCCATGAAATATTACTTTCTGAAAATATAGCTTAGCAGCAATTAGGTTTATTTAAACACTTTCAACAGCCGCATTAATGACTTATTTTAAATAAAATCCATAATCCACACAGAGACTCTCAGTCTCTAGCTATGCCAAATTCAAGTCACTCTGCACACACATTTTTTCTGTTTTTTATCTCAGAGGCTATATGGGAAAAGAAATGTATTTGGAATTTTTCTTGTTAATAAGTGGTATTATCGTCCAGAGGGCACAGGTTGTTAGCAATTTCCTTCTGATCACATAATGTATTTACAAAATATCAACATTAACATGACATTGGGTGGGAAAAAAACGTTGCTGAATGACTATTAGTGCAAATTGAATTGTTTGTTCTAGAACTGGATAAATAGTATTTTTGCTGTAGTGTTAAACTGGACTGCTGAGATAGGGGAGACATTAGCAGAGATCTGTTTGCGAAATTCAGCCAGAGTTTGCATTTGCAAAGGCCTTTAACTCATGCTGAGCACAAGCTGGACTGTGCTTTGAATGTGAATGTTAGAAAAACTCCAGACATCACTGCATGATAGTAATATTACTAATTTAGATCCTAAAAAAAGATTTAAGCATGTTCCAAAACAAATAAAATCACACAATGTAACAGACCTGGATATTCTGGCCTTCAGCGCTGAACACATATTTCACAATACAATTTGCACTCTGCTGCTGGAGCCCACAGAGACACTGATTGTCACTAACAAGAGTTTGCTTTTCCTTTCTCCCCCTAATGCTGCGATGTAAGCTGTGGCAGTGGTTTGTCAAGTTTTCATTTAATCAGTGTTACTGAATGTGAAATTGAATTGGTAGTTTGTTCCTTTAACTCAATTAATTGATGTAAATAGTCTTTTTGCCATAAAAGAGATTGCTAGTACCAATATGCAACACCATAGGGGTTTAATTGGGCATTCTAGGAAGAGTGGCTAATTATCACTTCCTGGTTATTATCTGAAACAATGCCCTCTGTATTAAATGTTTTCTGGATTCTGATTGTTTGTTTCTGTTTTGTTTTAGCTTCAGTTTCAATAATAGAGTGCCTAATTCTCATTTAATGCTAATATTCACTTTCAGGTAGGTTGCTTTGTGGAGTAATGAAGAAGTGATTTATAGTAAACGAGAATCATTTAGCACTGTAGATGTGCCTTATACTCATCTTTCTTTAAAACACCTAATACTGGTGACACTTTCCCTTCCAACTTGTGTCATGGGTAGGTAACTTTACCGGGTTCCTCAGCATTTGGTTCTGCTGCTATTCAATGCAGTTCTACCATTTTGCATTCATTGAAAAGTAAAAAGAAAAAAAAAACCAAGAAAGAAAAGGAAGCTTGTAATTTTAAAGCATTCCACAAGTACCTTAGTGCTTGATTTGATAAAGCTACAAAAGATGCCAACAGCCTGTTCTGCACTATTTTACAGGCATGAGATTTTTTCACTATTTTGGGGCTCAGGTGACAAACCCTCATTTTTTAATGCTGACTTCGAATGTTAGTTTTGGGAATCAAGTTTCTGATGGAAGCCAGAGAACAAGGGCTATGACAAATACTTGTATAAAACACAAGGGCAAATAAAAGTGGTGGTTAAGTCAATATTTCCTTTTATTTTTGTAATTTGTTCAGTCTATAAACATAATCCATGAAAAACAAAAATCTTGCTCTTCTTACACAAGAGTTCTAGTTCATAGTTACGACTGTTATGTATCAACAGGAAAGAGAGCTGAGATCAATCATACAGTTTGAATCTATTCTGGGTAGAATTTCATGAAATAGTAATAAAATGGAGATGAGGAGTTCTTAAATTCGTTTGGAAATATTTCATGTTTAGTGACAAAGAAGCAGTGATGTACTACGTGTGTTCCTATTTAATTTCCAATTCAAAGATAATAACCTGGAAGAACTCCGTGGTGTTACTGAAATCTTACTTTTGCATATCTTAGTTTTTGATATTTGGGTTTGGCTCTGGTTTGTTGCTTCTCTCGCTTTTTAACTCTAGCATTTGTGAAATAACTTTTCTCTGATGCTGCTAGAGTCATATACTAAAACCCACTCACAACAGGACCCTTGGACGGTAATCTTTACCTCCTGATGGCTGTACTCACAGAAGCACATGTATTTACAGCCTCAGACTAAAAAAGGGAAAATTTCTGTGTCGTATATTCTCTATATAGAGAAGAGAGGGGGTGAAAAATGAACTGCTTAAGAGAAATGTAAGATGCAAGTATGGAGACTAGAACAAGATATGGATCGTCTAACATCTAGCCAGAAAATGGGACTCAGATGTGGGTTACTAAGGCAGAGAAGAATACCCTGCTCTGAATTCACTCAAGGAGCTTAGATCTAAGTTGTGGTTGGCTTTTGAAAGAGCAGTCTGACAGAACTGGAGGCTACACATGGAGCATTGGCAGGCTTTTCTCCTTGCTCTCCACCCAAGTTAGGTGACATGTCCATGTCACGCTCCTCCTTGCATAAAAAACTGGCTCTATGGAAGCCAGGATGGACCACTGACTTCCAGGCAGCCAGGACTTATCAGCCTGAGCTTTTGCTTCCTGCGTCACATTTTTTTCTTCTCTTGCCTGAGGCTTTCAATCTGACCAGGGCCCCTAACTGAGGTGCTGCTGCACAGTGGGGATGGCACTGGCCAGCTTTGTCCCTGGCCTGTGCTCTGCCAAGGGCTTGCAGTGAAGTGACCTAACACAACAGGGACCTCTGAAAGGAGCCCTGAAGCTATCCTATGTATTAATCCTAAAAACAACTCATAAGAGAATAAACTTTAAAAACAAACACACAGAAAAGCCATTTCCTTGGTTCTGCTCGAATCCTGCTTCCTGAAGGTGACAGAACATATGAAAAAGCCAGCAACACATTAGAAAAATGTCCTGAGGAAGAACAGAAATCTCCTTTTAAAAGCTTTGCATTCAGCAGTTGCTGTTCAGTTCCTGTGTGAACAATTAATCTCAAAACAAATATTTGGCCAAGGGGGACTGAGGTCCGGGAGGTTACATAGCTAACGAAGGTTGAATGAAAACACACACTGCCTGCCTTCTTCAGTCCAGTTTTTCTTTCTCACCCACTCCATAAAAATAACTAAGAAAATGTATCTGTTACAATGACCCAGGTTTTGCCAGTCAAATCTCCCTAAATTACAGGCTTTCCCTCAGAGACCATTTACAATGGGGTACATAATGCATGGCTGTGTTACTCCCTACCTCTTTGAATTCTCTGTAACTGGTTATTACTACGTTGAAATGTAGTGGTCTGGTTCAAAGGCTCTTCTATAAATAAATATCCTCCTAGCTGGGCAGATGACTCTGCCTACCAGCAGCTCCTGTGTTATCAGCTGCCTGTTTTTTAGCTCATCAGTAGGCACGGCTTGGAGTTACTTCGAAAAGTCTGTGAAGGCTGGCAGCAGCAAGGTCTTGCAAAACCTGACTAGGATCAGATGAGAAATCAATATTGTTATTACACTGCTGGTTCTTATTCTGGTTAGTATCGCAATGGGGGTATTTTTCAATATTCTGTTATCTATACTTCCTGAGTTGTATTTCTTTTTTTAAGGGAGAAGGGAGGAGAGGGCATGGCCATTCTGCTCAGACACAAAGGTCGTATGCTATGTCTGTGCTGTCATGGATGCCCTATCCGAATCAATGGAAAAGCTCCCACTGGCTATAGGAGGGCTACCGTATCTTGGCTGTATTGTGATTTATGCTGTATGAGTGTGTACCTAACCCTGGAGGCTGGTAAAAAGCATAGCCAAGGAGTATCTAAAGTACTTATAACTGTTGCTGTGCTGTGCCCCAGTAGTCAGCAGAGCCCTCTGCTTTCCCTGCTTATTGGCAGCTCCCCCTGGAGCAAGAGCTCAGCCACCCCTGAGAGCCTCTTCCACCGGACCATGAGTGCCAGCTCTTTTCACCTGCCTAACATCATGCCCCTTAGCCTCCCAGGCCATCTTTGGACAAAACAAAATTGGTCCCCCTGCACTAGCAAAGATAAGTGAATCAGAAAGATTCTTAACTGAAAAAAAATGACCAGGGCAATCCGTTTAGACCACGGGGTCTTTAGGGAAGAGGCTTGCTTGTTCCGTGTCTAGTAACTAATGGAACTACAGGCCTGTGATTACTGCAGGCTTCCTGACTCTACAGTAATACAAATAATAAAGCAATATAAAATTATAAACAATACGTGGTACTGTTTGCAAACAGAGCTTTCCATTTTCAAGGCACTGTAAAAGAAAAAAGCCAACCTAATTCCTCCTCTGAGTGCTAACTAATAGTAGTATTTTCGTCATGGCTTCAAAAACCATAAGCTGGCTCTCCACAAGACTTGTACCTATCTCTCAAGAATTGAGTTTCTTTTTTAAAAATGTAGCATGTTATTTTATGTTTGATTTTATTTGTTGGGGATTTTTTTGTCTTCACATTCTAATTTTTAGGCTTTATATTTTCAAGATTTTATCTGCAATGATGGGGAGGGGGGAAGGGGTATAACATTTTTCTTTATAATTGCGTAATTCCAAAGGCTGAATCTTTACTGAAGCTTAAAATATTGCATTTTAATAATGAGAAAGAGAAGCCACATTGTAGTTACAGAAAGAATACAGTACTGCCAGCTGTGTGAGATCAAAACTCATGAAGCATATCCTAGAGAAATACTAGGACTGCTTTAAGAGTTCATAAGAATCACACCAGTTTTTTTTTTTTTAATTGCCTCAAGGTTTCTGCAGCCACTTCAGACTCTCAAGTATCCTTCTAAAACCATTAAAGCTGGCAATTTATCTCTTTTTAATGAAAGACAATGTCAGCAGAGGGTACTTCTTTAAAAACATTGAATATTGGAAAAATTAGTGACACTGAGATGACCATGATTTGGTGGCTTCAGGCTGCTGACTCGGGGCCTCTTTTCCTGTAAATCATACTGCCTTTCAATTTGTTACAAAAAATATCACGGTGAAGAACCTTAAAAAACAAGTTATTGCTTCAAAGGATGCTAAGAGAAATCATATATCACGAGTCTTTAGTGGGCTAGACAGAAACTGTCAAATTGACACCAGAGTTCAATGAGAGAGACAAAAACATTGGTGTTTGGTTTTTTTTAATTGAACTTTGAGTACAGTTCTATATATTTCTTTTTTTAGATTTTAACAGGCTGGGGCTTTTAAAATGCCAAGTAGGTCCTTACAGTTAGTGACATAAACTTCTAATATAGTAACTACTGTACTTCGCTAGGGTTTGTATTGCTCCAGTGATGCTGCATAAACTACTACAGGGAAGGCAACTTCCAAGGAACAGGAGATTTTAGCTGCCCCTAAATTACTGGAAACGTTGTGCTTAGATGCCACAATGAAAGGGTATGCATACAGGAGATGTTTCAGCAACTGCAATCTGCTGCAATTATAGCAGATATGACTACACCAGGCAACCAATTTAAGTGAACGGCATTCAAAACACAAAGCCAGACAGTCCATGGGGAATTTCAACTCTTTTCTTCTTAAAGGACTAGTTTTCCCAGACATCCATGGCCCTCTCCCTTGTCTTTGGCATTGTTTTTTGATCTTGGTGAACCTGTCCCAGCTTATGGATGAAATTTAAAACCAAGGACTTGACCATTTGTGGTCACTGAAAATCACAGGGCATTGGTAGTAAAAGCAGGGTTCCAGCTCCGGCATCACGGACACATTTCACTAGGAATAGCAGCATTTTGGGGCTCACGTAGGGTCAAGGTTCTCCAGGGAGCCTCTGCCTGATGCTACATCCTTACAGACTCAACACGGAGGGGAGGGAGTCTCAGCCACCCATCCACCCGCCTGGGAATGTTCCACTGAGCATGGGCCATGTGAATTTGACACAATTATTGACAAAAGGTTATCTCTGTGTAGATGTACATCCTGTGCTCATAGCCACTAACATTTCCAGTTCTGCAGGAAGGAAAGGATCACCAGTACTTACAAGCTCCTATAACTTTAATTTCAACAACATTGATCAGAGCCTTTATTCAACAAATGGCATGGTATGTTGTGACTTGGTTACGAGAAAAATTCTTTCAGGATTGACGCTACCTGAAATCCTGCACATGTTTGAACACAACAGTGTTTTTGAAAAGTGATTTTGTGATTGTTTTAGTTACTTCTTTTTATTTTAAAAATTAGGTGTGATGTTCTATTATTTTTCTGCTTGTTTCACCTACTCTTGCTTTATACATAAACAAAAACATTTCTTTGTGGCCTCTGTGCATTAGCGAGCAAATGGGAAAATGGACTTTCTATCACAGAAAACTCCTAAAATTTCTAACTTAATGTGGCAATCATAACATTCCTTAGCTTTGGATATTTCTAACATACTATTCTGCTATTCATAAAAAAAATTTTCAAATCACTTACAAGGAACTTCTTTATTTGTCCACGAATGTTTATAAGCATAGAAAAGAAATTTTAAGCAAACCACCCGCCCTCCTTCTTTACAGTTGAGAATGAGGAAAAAAAAGAAATGTATGTTTTGACAGACATCTACACATAATTAAGAAATACTTGACAGAATCCTGTTCAAATTTGCATAAATGTCTCTGGGCTGAGACCAGATTTAAAGAATTTTTAGTCTCCAAAGTGAATTGTTTTTCCAGAATGAGTATGTGAAAAAAGCAATTATTATAACAGTCACTGTCAATAAGAAAAAGCCAAAGTATATTCGTCCCTTAAGGGGAAAAAAGCCATATACTACAAGATTTTGCTACTGCATTTAACAGGTGCAAGGAAGGTGTTGCATTTCTGTGTAGTTCTTCCTTCCTCAGAGCTGCAAATATTTTTTCTTATTTTCTCTGCATGTTCCTTTATTGCAGGATTATATTTCCATCACTGGAATTTCCTGCTTTATACAGCAATGCACAAGCCAGGACTTTCTTGGCTGTGACCAAACCATTTGATTTCTTGTAGGAGAAGCACGGAACAAATAGCAGTTAGAGGCTGGTGTTGGGCTGCCCATGCCTTCACTTTACTTCTCCTGTCAATTTATCTCTTTTCAATACCACAGTGTCTGAAGAATGACAGAGTTTTCCCCCTTTGAATTATATGGTTTTCTCTTTGTGAGATACACATTTTCTAGGTTAATTTAGCCAGGTCACTTTGCATTCGATTTTTCTTTTCCTCTTCTGGATAAAAATTAACTCCAGTAAGATCAAAGACAATTTCAGCGGCTCAGAAAAAAAGGTAGCACTCCCCTTTTATTTTCTCACGAGAGAAATGCCAGCATTCTTTGAAAATGGCCCTTTTTGCCAAGGCTACAATTTTGTTAAATGAATTAGTGTTACTATTATAACTTGTTTATTTGCGCAAGTGGAACATGAAAGATGGGAAATACAGAATTGAAAAGACAGCAAGAAATAAAAACCAGAACTGTATCAAGAAAAATGTGAAGAGTAGGCAAAGTATGTACCACACACGGTCCATCCCTTTGGTGTCAGGTCGGCCCTCAAAAATCATCCTGATGAACCTGCTGAGGTGCCAGACCTTCAGGCTCTCCCTTCAGTCATCCTTGCTGGGCGCCTCAACTTGAGGGATTTTGAGGAGTGAGTTTCACCAACTGCAATGTCGCAAATGTGCTATGTCAGGCTGGAACGGGGTCAATGAGGCCTTGCAGGTGACTTCCAGAGCTTTGTGAGATCAGAAAGGGGACCGAGCAGCACATGTGTTTCTGTCTTAGTTCCTGAACAGGATGCTGACGTAGCCGAATTTGCTTCTGAGGGGCTTGCTGCCAGCTCCCATTTCTTGTGCCTTAGTGTGACTGCAAGAGCCTCAAAAGCTTGGACCACCTCAGTCAGGTCCTCATCCTTCAGCCTGCTGCTGGAAGCAATAAATTAGACATGGCTAAACACAGGATTAGATGACATCTAAGGGCAGGGATCCATCAGGATCCTTTGAAAGCTTAAAAATATGCTAGTCACTTCTGGCTTCACTTTTTAAGTTCTAAAAGCCTGCCATGTGACCAGCATAAACTACAGGCTTCCTCTGTCTGGTAAATAGCTGAAAATTACAATCTCATACAACAAGTGTGAGGTGGGGTAGTCCAGCCTCCCGTTCAAGGGAGAAGATTGATCAGGTCCATACTGAGTCCAGTTTTGAGAACTCAGTCTCAGGGATGGAGACTCCCCAGCCTCTCCAGGCAGCCTGCCACATTGCTTGACCACCCTCGTGGTGAGAATATGTTCAGTCAGAATTGTTTAATAACTGAAAAACAAATTTCCCAACTAAAGAATCTTTATGTGAATTGCCTTATTTTGGGGAGTGACATTCTCTTGGAAAATGGCAGTCTCAGAAAGAAAGTTTCTTTAAAGAGTCAAAGCAGATATTCTCCTGGGCAGGGAAGTTAAAGGGCTTTAGACTTCCACTTTCTTCTAGGCATCAAGTTTTCTGATCATGCTACATCATCTGTGGTACAATTCCTACTGCATATATACTCCCTTTATTCTAGTGGAAGAAAACAGTTTATGATGCCAGAGGAGTGGGCCATACAAGGACATGGGAATGTAAAACACTCTGTAAAAGATCTTGTAAGAATCTCTGGCACCAATGGGAATTCAACTACTTTGCTTGTTGGCCTATACGTGAATGCATATATGCGTGTAAATCCACACATATACAAATATATGGATTCACATCCACATTTCCATAGGTTCACATATACATATTTATATACATACATACATACATATATACACACTTCCATATATATGTGCATGTATATATGAAAACATACACAAATACATAAAATGCTTCTTTTTGGAAAAATATGCCCACACAATTTGCAGCTGGCTGTGAGTAGAAACTCTGTTTTCTGACCTTTAGCATTATTTTTCCTACAGTCTAGTCATCTGACTCGATGCAATGACGCAGTCAATGATCAAACACCTATAATGATATGCGTGTTGACCTGTTGCAGCTTTGGTCTCAGCTATTCTGGGACTGATTATTCTGGGCATTAAAGGCATCCTGGGCAGACCTTGAGGCTACCAAGATCACAGCCAGTGTCACCTGCCTGCCACGAGACGGGGCAGGAGAATCTGCCAGGCAGGTGATGAAGCAGAGCCTGGGCAGTGCAGTGCTCCACAGATCAGGGGAGGCTGTCTCTCTCCCATCAGCATGAGGACTGCGAGAGATGCTGTCGGTATGAATGACCTTGGCAGGAAAATTGTCAGCCAAAGGGAAGGTACTCATAGAAGAGCCATATACTAATTAGAGGCATGAGAGTAATGTCCTTGTGCAAAAATGTACAGAGACAAAAGACATCTTTGGTGTCATGTCAAACTTGGAAGCATGAGGTGGCATTAGAGATTATAAGTAGGAGCACTGTGATGAAAACAGAATGGCACTGGGCTGAAAATGCTCCTGATGCCAGGCACTGCCACCTAGGCAGCTCCCACCACCCTCTGCCACCACTCCTTCTCCCATCTTCCCTCAGCCTGTAGCGCCACCAGCATGTTTTGTGACTTGCCCACTGTGACCCAAGGAACAGACTGGCCTGAGAAAAAAACGTGTTACATTTTTTGACTGTGTTTAACCTGATTGGTTTGCCCACCTGGCCCATCTGGGCAACCATACAAGCGGCTGTGCTGGTGGAGGTGGCAGAGAAGCACAAAGTGGCAGGGCAAAGTCTGTACGGGCTAGTCCTGCAGTCACACACATGCACCCACATTTGGATCTCCAGCTGGTTCCTGAGGAAGGTGGAAACTTGCCTTGAGGAAAGGAGAAGAGTACTTGCACAGTGCTCTTGGGGAGCAGTTCTGTTCTAGAAGGAGCATGTAGAAGAGCATGTAGGTGCTGCTTCCATATTTTCTTCTCTTTGTTGCGCATGAACTGCTTTGAGCTCCCTGATCACCATTCTGAAACTACAATTTATTCTTGACTGAAGAATGATGAAAACAGCACCACCATTTCTCAAGGAGACTCATGGCAACAGTATTGGTTCCATCTGATAAACATATGGGTAAATATAATTTAGCTCCGTGTCTTTCCTTTGTTTCAGCTGGAGAGTATGTGCCAGAAGTGGATGCTAGCCTAAAGCACTGTCTACCTATAACTTGATGTCAAACACTCTCTTCCTCTTAAGTTTTGCAAAACTAAAGCAAGTTCTGATTTGTCAGCAGTTGATAGCTCAGGTGGAAGTGGAACAAATTAAATTGAATAAGGACTGCTTCAATTCCGAACAACATTGCCTGCTCACTGTTTTAAAAAAGTTTTGCTGGTCCACTTAAAATGTTTAGTTTAACTGTCTTTATTCTTTCCATCCAAGCAGCCCTACAATATCATAGTAGTCCAGGGAAGGTAAATAGATACTAATTTATTTTTGTGGTGCTATTAGATAATTCCAATATATTGAAACACTAAAAGAAGTTCCTCACCTCTGCCTAAGAGGATAGGCAGTAACTTTCTGTAAAACTTGTCACCAATAACATGAAATAGCATTGCTCCTTTTCAGGAAAGATGCTATGATTTAATTTCTGTGGTTGAATAATATAATCCAAGGACAAAATTCTGTGTTTCTAATAGGAACTACAGCGGTGTAACTAAGAGCACAAGGTGGTCCCTAAGAGCAGAATCTGGACTATTGTTTTTTAGATTTATGTAGTGTTTTATGCCTATCTCAAATGCTGGCTTCTGGTAATTTCTGCTGCTATTGTTCTTAAGGTCATCTACAAATACAAAATACTTCTCAGTGGGTACTTGACAGCAGTAACCTAGACAAATATTTTCATTTACATAAACATTGTCCTAGCAAATCAGAAACTGTAGTAAATAGTCTTAAATCCCAGAAGCTATCTAGACATTGCTACAATTACATTGTTTTTTGACAAAGATTGATGTACTGTATTATTTCCTTGGTCATGGTCCAACACAAGACGGTGGACTGATGAAAGAGATGCTTAACACATTCAGAGTTTGTGCTGCTTTCTCTCTTCTAACTCTGCCAATAGATGAATTTCCATTTGTTTTTCAAATTTTTATGTATTCTTATGCAATAGAAGATAATCTAACTGGACAGGCACAAACAGTGGAGACCAACTGGCTTCTAAAAGCAAATCCAAAGCCAAGAAACCTGTCTATAATTGCCGCAAAGTACTAAAAAGAAATGAAATTACTTTCTGCCTGCTTGAGAACACAAACGTTGGTATTTTATTAAAAATGGATGCCCCTCAGAGCTCAGTGAGCTCACATATAAGTAGTCTCAATCTTCTGTACTTTGTTGTTACGTGCCTTCCACAGAGGAAATACACTCCTACAAGATCTCTTGGACTTGGACAGGTTCTTTACCCACGCAAAGCTGCACCACAGGTCTGTGACAAAACCAGCCAGGCTCCAGGCATTTCAGAGAGCCTAAAGCTAAGAAAAAATACACTAAATATGGTGTGAGTTGTTTGTGTTTGTTCTCTGTAACTAATATCTTGTAAGACCAAAGAAGAAAGTGACCTTTTCCGCACACATGCACTTTGACTGCAAGGATTTAGCTTTGTTTCCAAAAATGCACGTATGTGAAGAGCTCTAGACAGGCCTTGGATCACCTCCAAGGCGGTCCCTGATTATTCCTTATGTGGCATGAGCCGAGCACTGCTCTCTGCAACTGGAAAGAGCTGCCTCCTGCTCACTGTCCAGCCTGAAGCCTTGTAGCTAACGAGGTTTAGGTGGAGTAGATATGGCTGAATGTATACCTAGCCCAGGTTCACTGACATGCAGTCTTTCAGAATGTCCTGGTTTTAGTTAACCCATGACACGGAGTTGCCAAACCTGCCCAAGAAAGAATGAAATAAATGTGAAGAAGTGAATATCCCCTACTCAGGATACTGGTGTCCTGTTAGAAGAGAAATCCAGCATT
This sequence comes from Buceros rhinoceros silvestris, assembly GCF_000710305.1. NCBI lineage: Eukaryota > Metazoa > Chordata > Aves > Bucerotiformes > Bucerotidae > Buceros > Buceros rhinoceros. The sequence continues at coordinate 27,548 of NW_010411351.1, read as the reverse complement.
CAGCCATTGATTGCCATTGCCTCTGCATGTATTTTCCAGACCTTGTGCTCTGTGTACATTTTGCAGCCATGAGTGTGTGTGTTGGAGCAAAGCCCTCTGAGAAACTGCAGTCGCTGTGATCTGTTTATACTGAATTGGAGCAGCTAATTCTTCTAATCTTCAAGCAATTATTTTAGCCAATACTGTAGCTGTTTAGAATTAGCTGACAGCATTTGTGTAGTTCACACTTAATTTAAATAATCATTGTTTTATTTTAAGTCTCCCATATGACCAAGTATCTTGACTCCATATGAACACATTACAAATTCACTCCAAGTATGGGTCTGCAAGCATATGCACACATATATGTAGCCACCTGCATGTGCCTCTGTTTTACATGTTTGCATTATAATTTAGAACTGACTAAGGGTGTTTGATGTTCATCTTGGGGCACGTGACAGGTAGTTTCTTTTGAGGAAGGACTTATTGCCCTACAAAAACCAAGATCCCAAAACAGGGGCCCAGATTTTGCATTTGGGCCCACTAGCAATTTCTAAAAATCTAGGGCAGATTTCCTTATGTCAAGCATTGTTCTGTGCTCTGTCACAGGCCACAAACTGAGATTAAGCAGGGACCTTCAGGAGTTAGAGGTGTCTTGTCTCTTCTCTTCCTACTGGACAGATGTTCGTTAGTCAGTGTTTATCAGCTGTGACGTGATTACAGGTCTCAGAAGCCCAGACAACTATTTTATAGGTACATACTTTGCCAGCAGAAAGAAGAAACATTTTTTTTTCCTTTCTTAATCTATAATACTAAGTGGATGACTACTGACCTAAATATCCTTCGGTCTCTTTTGGAGGAGGTGCTTGTCTGTGCTTTGTTTCCTCTCTCTGTGTGGGACTGTGGCAATTCCTGCCATCAAGTGGAGAAATTCCTGCCTCCCAATTATGGTTTCACTGGTTTAAATTGCAGTTCGTGACTTAGGTCCTGAACGTGCGCCCATCCATGAGCTTGTAGCTTTCCCCAAAGCTCCTGTACTTTCAGATTCCTCGACTTTGACTGGGCTTTGCCCACCAACTAAGATGTTCAGACATTATAACTGTGACTTTTCTGATATTCTGTGATTACCACAGGATTTTCAAGAGATTGACTGCCCGGGTGCTGTAAGCTTGTATCTATATTAATATGTTAGAATATAGACGAAATGCCTTAATGCTTCTTAACTCTGATTTTGTCACTGTCTCCAGGTAGTGAGGGAGCTCAGGCCCAGTTGCAAAGTTACACTAGCACAATTAGGTGACAGCAACACTGCCAAGTAAACTTCATGGGGTATAATCTGTCTTTCACAGAGTATTTCCACTGAATTCAATTTCCTGCAGCATTATACTGTAAAGAGAGAGGAATCTACTTATTCACAAGTTGCTTTGAAGACTCTGAGAGAGGAAGCAGTGAATTACACTCATCTGGTTGCTAAAGCTCAGCAGATAGAGAAAGCCCTTAATCTTCCTTAAAAATATTTTACTGGGTTTCATTTGATACAGTACTCCTACCAAGTATCTGATATATTGTACAATGTAAAATAATAAAATAAATACTTAATTAAATAAATATCTGAGCACAATTAGCCTAGCTGGGACATGAAAAACTATAGTTAAGTACATAAAAGGAAAAAAAAAAAAAGGAGGATTTGTATCAAATACAGGGGCAAGGATTAAGACCGAGGAAGGTTCTGCACTGAATTTTACAGGTTACAGTCTTCTGCCTCTCTGTCTAGATCTAAGCGTCCATTCTTAGTGAGCAGCTGGGACGATGAGATCAATTCTCTGTGGCTGAAAGGGAGCCTAAGTAAAGAACAGCGATTTCTTGCCCATCATCTATTTACACGTCAGCAGCTGTACTGAAATTGTCCTCTGTCTGTGTCTCTGTGCAGGGTGACAGTGATCACCAGTTCTTTTGGCTTCTGCACAAGCAAACTGGGAAGCGGAAAGTGAAACTGCCCAGGACTGCCCCACGCCAAAGAGGAGGAGGCTGATCCTCTGCACTTTCATTTCCCGAAGCTCTCCCTGAGCACCGCTGGACATGCAAACAAGAAAAGGCAGCTGGGTATTTTTAGATACTAGTTGTATTTTCTGCAGCCTGTTTCTATGGCACACTTCATATCACTGCCTTATCTCACAAAGGGCGACAAAGCAGGTTCAGGGGACAGCATGCTGAGCTGTAGAAATTAATTTGGAACAGTGAAACGCTTTTCAGCTTGAGGCTGTTGTGTCATTTCAGAGATGATCTGGTGCCTTTTATTCCCAGCATTCTCTATCTATCAGTGTCAAACAAATATTCAGAAAGGCCTCTTGGGTCTGCTGTCTCACTAACATATCACACATACAGCTCAAGCAATCTATAGCCTGCAGAAACCACTTCTGCTTGACCATCTATTGCACTGCTCCTCATCAAAATACTCGAATACTGATTCAGAAACGTCACAGCTAAACTGCCTTATCACTCGATAAGGCTACAACACCATAGTTTTGTCAGGCTTTCTTAGAGTTATTTGTCAAGCAGAATTATCTGTTGGGCTTTTTAGAATCACCCAGATGATTAATATTTGTAATGGAGAAAGAAAAATGAGCGATAATTTATGTCAGCAAAGAATCACTTGTGAATGGGCACTGTTGTTCTGCACACTGATGTTACCTTTCTGTTCCAGAAGAAATGTTGCCACTACAGTAAAAATGTTCCTACACTTACTAAAATGCATGGATTTTTATTAAGACTGAATTACCTCACAGTTTTCATTTCTACCATACCAATATATTCCTGCAATGAAAGCAATTTCAGACACACAATCCCTTTGACCCTTGTTACTAACTGTGCTATTAGGCCAAGGGGCAATGCTGGAGAGATGATGCTTTGAAGGCACCAAAAAGGCAATTGCAAGAGGAAATCCCTGATACACCTCAAAATTTTCTTTGATGCTTTGCTTATACAAGATGAACCTTAACCAGGGACTGAAGACATGCTGCCTTCAGTGCATGGCAACACCATAGGCCCCTTCTTCATTGGGATGAAAGAAGTTCATCAATAGAGAGAGTTTTGGGCTTATATAGGATGTCACATCAAAACCTCTTTTCTGCCTGGTGAGGAGCAGGAATCTATGGTCTCCAGGCCTGAAGTTCAGGGCTCCTGGTGACAGTGTATTACCCTGCCCCAGGTGGTTTGTCCTCTCTTATCTAACCATACATGCTGTCCTGGAGATTACTTTCCTTTTGAAACTGGGGCACGCGGCTTCTGGAGAGGTGACCCTTAGTGAGCTCATTCTCAGCCAGCTTTGCTGATGACCACCACTTACCCTATGCAGACTGTTCAGCCCTGTGCCTTGACAATATCCCCATGCTCTGTCCTGAATCCTTGCTTGGCAAAATATCCTAGGGAACACTACATGTTTTGACTGAACAAGGTTTCTAGGATGAAGACAAAAATAAATTATGATTGTTGTCTTGCAGTCACATGGATCTTGTCTGCTCATTGTAAAAATTAGAGTTAAGACTGAAGCTGAGAAAGAACAGGACACTAAATTATCATTGTATTATACAGAAAAAAAAATTAAGTATTCAGATTTCCATTGCAAAACTGCTGGTTTTATGCTAGTGTTTTCACAATAAATCAGCCTGGAACTTGGCTCTGAATGGGAAAATGTGCCCCTTTGAGCAAATGAGCTTCTAGACTGTATGCTTGTTTGTTAAAGACATGGTGAGCAGGGGAGCCTAAAGCCTTAATTAATGTCACTTGTGGTATTAAGAGGCAAATAAAAAGCAGCAAGTGAACTAGCAAAAGTGAAGACAAAAAGGCAACAGGGACCATTAAACCAGTTGTGTCAGTTCCTATGGATTTTTGTAAGACTCACAAGCAATGCTTTGAAAAAGTGAGGAAAGGAGAAAGCAATTTTGATCCCTTTTTTTGTTTTGTTTGCTAATTGTCCCATGTCAATAGTTCAATTGATAGAGGAGGAAGTTAGGTCTATTACGTTGCTCAACAATTTCAGTACTGAATTTATTGCAATGTTCGTTTTAAAACATATCTGCAAGTCTCATATAAACTACTTTCAGATTTGAGACTGTTACTTTCCAAACTATGCAAGACTCAGGTGGTTTGTTACACATTTAAAATTCAGCTGGATTTTGCTGAAAATTTACGAGCCCTTCTTCTGTTTTCTAAATAAAGCTCATCATCTGAGTGAGAAGTAGGGTTTCTGACTTGGCCTGAGTCCATATCCAAAAGTTGTATCTATCTCAGACAACAGAGATATATGAACCTTGGAACACCAAACTGACGAAATTTTCCCAGCACAAGGTGCTTCCTCATTTCTGACCTTTCTCTCACTGAGTCAGACACCAAGTGGGGCTTAGTTCAGAACAAAACCAGACATCATTAGTTTTGAAAGAAGTGGCAAAGTCCATATTTCCAATGAAGAGGCTGTTGTCTACCTGAGGACTCATATGTCCTAAAACCTCATATAATCTTTCTACATTTTCCAACTTGAAAAACGACCATAGATACAAACATTCCGGGCTCTTCAACTGCCTGGGAATTTGGATCTTTGAGGAAATTAATGGGATTACCCAAGTGATGAGGGAATTACCCATGTGAGAAGAGGTTTAGGAGAGGCACCCCTTAACTCAGCGATGATTTTCTGCATGTTGGAAACAATTCAGTTTGCATTACTCCTCAGCCACTCTATGCCATTAGACCAATAGCCTATTGGTCTAATTCTCAGAGAAAAGGATTGCCTAAAATGGCAGTGGTTTTTACTCCGGTCATATATCACTCAGCTTCTTTGGAGCACTGGTGTAGTGTCAGTTCTGGAATTCCACTAAGCAGAAGCAGTTGTCCTCTTTTTTGCCCCCAGACATCTGGTTACACTGTGGCTACAGCTGTAGACCTGGCACCCATAGGAACTTCTCATGCTGAAATTTGTAGTGTTTATTTTAATAATTTAAAAAGTAAACCTTTCTCTCTGAAAGACTCTAAAAATTAAGAGAAAAATGTGTATTTTTTCCTCAACAGTCAGCAGGAAATGACTTAGAAAAGAAAGGCAGAGAAATTGTGTATCTATCTGACAGATAATTATGTTTTGTAAAAGCAAATCAAGAATGAATCAGGAGATCAGCCAGTGATATCCCATATCAAGTGATCTCTTTATTCACTGGTGTTAAAAAGCCAAACAGAGGAGTGTTTCTGATTTGGTGTCTAAAAACAGAGTTGTTATTCTCTGTAGTACAAGCACGGCCACACACTTTGCTGCCAACGTTGGTTTTTTCATATCTCTGAAGTGCTAGAGCACTACTATGTAAAGCAAGTATTAGTGGTTTAGGTAGACAGATCTGTCTATTTAGGTAGTTGCTGCTGAGCAAATATTTGTGTTACACGGGATTTTAAATATTTTAAATTTTTTGTAAGTTTTATTTTCTTTTTCAAGTAATGTGACGGGAAGCAACTGTTCTGTGTTGTTAATGCTATGTTAGTATTAAATAGATGAACAAAGCTCATGTCACAAGCTAAAACTGCAATCACCTGGGTTTGGACTGGACCGTCCATGTAACTGTTACATCTCAGGGTGATGGTCAGATGTCAAAGGCGGAGCAAAATCCAGCCCACTAACAAGGTGGGCTTGAGCATAGCTCAGAGGCAAGCTGGAAATTTCACTCAACTCTGAATGTCACTCCCGACCATCTTCCCAGAGGCAGAGGGGACAAATCACTGCTTGAGGCTTCACTGAAGCCAGGGTCCTCACAGGGAGGCCAGGACTGCAGTTACATTCCCTGAGAGTTTACTCAGATTACTAGTGGATACCCATTATCTCGCAGAACTGGACAACATTATTAATTCTGAAGTCTATGGGGATGCAAACAGGTATTTGACTGATCTGTGAGGGCAGAAGAGATTAAACTTCCAACATCTTCCAGATTCGTACCTTGGCTACAATTCAGCTTCTGAGTAGACAAAGAGATGAATAACCTAAGTGCTAATTCTGTCCCCCTTTTGTTATACCATTAGATACCACTGCTGTCAGTTGTGTAGGCAGCCTTGGCACAGACACTGAGACAGTAAACAAGGGAAAAAGGTGTGGAGAATGATTAAATACAGCAGTTGTTGTACTCAATGGTCTGATTGCCATGGTATCCCAAGTAAGATGAGGCTGCATCATACCAGGAAGAGGCAAGGGAAAAGAAGGAGAGGCTTGGCAAGACTCTTTTCTTAAAGCAGTGCTTTGTGCAGATTTGTAGTACAATTAATTTCTTTAAAGAGTGATGTCCCTTTGATAAGCTGCTTGGGAAAGGAGGGGGGGTGCTGAGATAGGGCTGCCTGTGAGCAAAGACGCACAGCAAGTCATCCATCTTGAGCTGGGGGCTACCAGCGCTGCTTCCTCAGCACCTTCAGCCAGGTTGTAAATGGGCATCTGGTGCCAGCATCTCAGTGTGCTCCTCGCCTGGTCTGAAGCCATTTTGGTAATACTTTGTTCAGTTGTCTTCAAGCAGCTGCTTTAAAATTGTTTCAGAAAACCAAAGTAAACACCCATCTGGAGTGATTGGTTTCATTTTCCTGGATCCTGGGGAACACAGGGAGAAAGCGAAGCAGTTGGCTGCAGTGCAGGGGCTGCGGTGCTGCTGGCCATGCGCTGGTCTTGTGTCAGCCCCCAGCCCTGCTGTGCAGCCCTTCTGCATTGCTTTGCAACCGAGAAGCCTGAAAAAATCCTCAGCCAGACTCCACAGTTGTGGGACAGATGAAGAATTTGTTTGTCTGCCTCAGAACTGTCAGAGTTACAAACCCCAGGGGACATCTCTGTCCGAGCTGATAGAGCCTCCATTTGATTTACTTTTTAAGAGATTATCCATACCATTAAGCAAAATACCCAACAGTCAACCTATTTATGTCTGATTACAGCTTTACTTAGACCACCTGAAGCATGCAATAATTGCTCTGAACTGCATTTCCTGATGAGCCATATATTGTATTCCTAAAATATAAAATACTTGTAAGGGGAAAACCAACAAAAAAATCCATTAAAAAATGGACAGTAGGGTTCATTTTTTTTTTTTTTGTGCAGACTCTCTTTAATATACAGACAGTCAAAAAGCTCCAGTTCCACTGAAAAGCTTTTAAGGCATTTTAGCTTTTTTTTTGGTTAAAGAAAGACAAGCACATTGATTTCTACTTCACAGCAGACACGTAGTTCTACAACTTTCATCATGACTGTCTCTGTTTTGGCACACAGTTTGATTTATGTGTTATCTTTTCCCATCTGTAAAGTATGTTGTTTCCCTTACACACACTTTCATATCAGAGAAAACAGAAAGATGAAGTATGGTTTAGTGAGGCAGGATGTCAAGACACAGTAAACATTAAAAAAAAAGGAAAGAAAGAAAGAAAAGCATAAGAAAGGACTTAGCAGAATAAAAGCAAGAGGATTTTTTTTTCCCTTGGTGACAATAAAGGGTTGTGACATATGGCCGCTATCCATGGGAACAAAAGTATTCAGCCTGAAAAATCCCATAGGTCTGTGTGACCAATTTCAAGGCAGATGAAAAAAATTCTTCCAGAAAATAAGCAAATGAGCTGTTTGCAGTGCAACAACTGCCTACAGTACTAACATGAATTGTGAAATCACTGGCTGTGACTGATCAGAGTTCATTAAAAATAAATCTTGCCCCAGCAGTTTTAATAACAGGAATAAGCAATAAAGGCAGCAATGATTCTCTTTTTCTCATGCAGAAAACTGTCTGATTTTGCATTTTTCACTCAACCAAAGGATTTCTGCTGAATAAAACTGATTCGGTCCTGCAGTTTAAATATCCAGGTCTTGCCTTTCTGGGGGAGAGGAGAAGGGAGACAGCAGCCTTGTCAACCCTTCAGAGTCTTTCAAATGTAACTTTTTCTAAAATTTATTTTGGCATTTAAGACTTTGTGGAAAAAAAATCAAAGCCACATTTTCTGTTCTGCCTATGGAGGAAAGGTTGAGAACAGAGGCGTAAAAGAGGGCTCCACTCTCTCCTGTCAACAACATCTTCCTGACGGCTGAAGAATTGCTCGTGTGAAGCTGAGTGTTACCTTCGCTGGAAATCTCATCATAGAGACCAAAGGCAAAGCAGTTCTGGAAACACAGATACTGCAACAGCATTATATGTGCACCTCAGCAGGCCCAGGAAGTAATGGACTAATGACCTGGCCTGCAAATACAGTCTGCATTTCACTGCTCCATCCCGTGTAGAGGCTAAGAAAAGTTGATAGAAAAGGCGTAAGAGTTACCAGCTCTGTGCTGCTCAGAGGTGTGAGCACCAAGGTGCTAATGCTGCCCCAGAAGTCGGCTGCTGAAGTGCTTGAATGTCCACCTGGCGTGGAGTGGCACTTACAGACACCGGGCGCAGCCTGAAGGCTTAGTTGTGCTACAGGTCTAATCTGGCATCTAAACCAGAAATCCAGTTGAAGCTTGCTGCTTTCTGGTTCAGCTAAAACGGAGCAAGTGGTGCATAGGCACAGAGCACCGGTGAAACAGTCACAAGATTCCTCTACTTTTCTGCAGTTATTTTAATTTTCTTCCTCATATGACAGCAACAGCAAATGGACAGACTCAGTCTCAGAACATGGTAACATGTCGTCTTATTATTTAAGGCACACAGAATGCAAAACAAATACGTCATCTACTAATGCTAGCACTTTTCTGGCACTGGGACACAGAGAGCAGTGAGAGTGGGTGGACCTTGCTGGTACAACAGAACTGCAGTTACAGAAAGGCTGACCAGAAAGCAGTAAGCAAGAGAGGGAATCAACATGGACGGGGCTGTTCTTTCCCTCCCCACCATCCCTCCTCCTTTATTGCCTGCCATCTTCCTTCCCCACTGCTGTCTCCACATAGTCCCATGTCTGGCTACACCCTTGAGCAGCAGCAATCTCTATTAGAGCTCCTCTGACCCTGCAGACGTTTTGTAGCTCAGGAAGCCAGTTCCTAAGGATTACAGTGTTCATGACAACAAACATTTATCAGTAAAATTGCTGTTAGCAGCAAGATCTCCCATTAAACTAAGCATACACAACAAGCTGAATATTGTGTGGCAAAGATGACTGCTACGAGCCAAGACCATGCAAGCTGCAGTCAGCCTGTATCAGGCAACTTCCACTTTTGGGTAGGGCTAGTGTGAATTCACAGGAGAATCAGAGACAAAAGTGTAGTTATCTTGGTCTAAAGCCCAACGGAGTGGGTGGAAAGTCACACACTGGTTTCAGTGTGCTTTGGATTGTATCTATAAGTGGGGAGGAGCGTGCACAGGGTACTCTGTGGACCTGCCATAGTGGCCCTGGGTTGGGGGGAAACCTCTCTTTTAAACCAAAACACTTGCTGTGCAAATGCAAATTCAGCGTGCATGTGCAAGAAGTGATGCCTGGAGGGTATGGGTCATATATACCCTAAGGAAAGACACTTGCTAGAATAAATGGTTTTAATAAAGTAACGATGTTTACTTTTCCTTTGCTGCAGCAGAACACAGAGCACCTTCATGAAAGGTCCTCGAGGTTAAATAAACTGCACTTAGTCAAATACCTTACAGTTAAAACAGTGTTCCTTCTGCGTAAGAGATTTGGTCTTTGTTACACTCCTGGGTACAGTAACTTGTGCAGCTTCTTTCTTTGCACCTTGTATCTCTAATTAAAAAAGCCAAGCGAATGAAAGGCTGAAGGAAGACTGACAACATGACAGTGTTGAGGGTTTGTAAGTTCTGAAGATATTTCATCACTGGGGTTTCTCACATACAAGCTGTTGGGCAAGAACTGATCCTACAAGCTTCCAACGCATGTCTAGAGGGGTATATCACACACAACTATTTTCAGGTCTTCTCTTTTGGAACTTGATTTTTTTTACTATTTTCATTCATTTTCCAGTAAGTGGCAACATGATGACTAATAAATGAGGTTATGTCTTGGAGATTCGATAGTAGCAGTTTGCTGCAATAAGGTCTGTCCTTTAAGCTACCCAGAGCAAGAGGTTTTTTAACCTGCAGTCCCTTTAGGCTGTATGGTCTACTCCCTAAAATGTTCCCCCTCATTTTGATTTTATAAAGATCCGTGTTTACCTGTGTTACTGGCCTTAGATGAAGGACAGTCATGGTTTATGAAATCTGAGGAAGATTGTGGGGAGAGGAAAGCAGCGCCGCTGTGTTTTTCCACACAACCTGTTATGGTAACAAGCACTCCCCCGCAATGTTTGCTGACAGATGTTCAAGGCTTGGGAAAAAAAAAAATTTGCTTGCAGCTGATGGCTGTACCACCACTTTTTGAAACAAGCGTTAACACCAGGCTCCTGAGTTCACGAGAGCAAAGAAACAGCAGGGGGAATACAGATGAACTGGGTAACAAGGGGGAAGGACGAAACAGCAAAATAAAATCTTGGTGCTGACAGAGACGACAAACGTAATATCTCTTGGGCAGTGGGGAAGAAAAAAAATTAGAGCTGGATGTGATCGAGCTGGAGTAGTGACCTTCAAATGCCTGCATGTTCCTCTGAAGTTAGACCAGCAAGGAGGTCCAGACTTCCCACTGGTCTTCTTGCACACTGAGTATTTAGTTACCACATATGCACCCTGATGGTGCCTGGGAAGAGCTGGGGCCTTCTCAGAGCACTGAGGAGGCTTCTGTGAGGCATGGTTGATGCCAGGGGAGGACAGGGAGCTGTGCTTTTGTGGAGCCTCCACAGCTGTTTGAGCACAAAGAGAAGTATCCATGGAGTGACACTGGCTGGAGGTCTCCCATTAGGTGACCAGTTTACCAGGCTTGGCTGTGGCTTGGGGCATAATCTTGCCTGGATGACAGAAATTCAGCGTGCAAGGCCCAGACCATCATGGACAAACTTGCTGGGTTGGACGAAATCAAGAGTCCTGCTGATGCCAGTGGAGATAAGGCAAACAATCAGTTTAAGGATGAGGTGCTGCGTGAACCAGGCATGTCATCAGTCTTCAGTTGCTTCTGAATTCCTGGTCCTCATCTAGGATTGCTTTTGCATCTGGCATAGGCTGGATTTTCTCTGAGGCTACTAGAGGTTTTCCAGTTATAGCCCGAGAAACTGGAGCATGCTGGGGAGGATTAATCCAAAGCAATGAGATTTCTTGTCATTGCCAGTGTCTTTGGTATTGGGGTTTTTTTATTAGAATGACAGAGATATGTGTGTAGGAACTGGAAATCCCAGGAGTGTATCCATTTCAACACGCTGTTTGTTGGAAGGGGTTCCTCTGCTTGTGGGTAGACTGTAACAACATGAGGATAATCCCTCTCTGTCTTTGCTTCCTTCTTACCCTGTCCCAAGCAGGCAGGAGTGACTGGAAAGACTATTCACAATCTTTCTCAAAATTTCCCTTGCCCTGCCTTCCCTTCCTTTCCCTCATTTTGCAAGCTCAGATATCTACTAAACACTCAAACCACTTATTTAATCTGAGGTTCAAAGTAAATTAGCTGTGCTATCACCTTGTACATATCTCTATCTGCTCTCACAGCGTGGGAGTACTTGTTTACTCATGGCAAACCTTGCAGTGATTTTTACGTCTACTTTTAAAAAAAACTTGAATCAAAGCATTAATAGTTTACCATTAAGTAGCATTCATTTTTCCAAAGTCGCATCCATACTCCAAAATGTTGTAGGAGCAGCGGATTGCTGAAGATAAGAACTTCAATATAAGACTAGCAATCAAAGCCAATTTTCAGCTCTAATAACTCCTGACATTACCTGTTTAAAGATGCAGATACGTAGTTTCTACATTGTTACCACGGAAGATGGATTAATTCAATAAATGTTAGCTACATGTGGGGTTTTTTAATGTGAAACTCTTTTTACAAATAATGTTCCCTAAAAGAGAGGTGAAGTTTAGTTGTCTTCCTCTTCTACCGGAGAATCATCTGGCCATTTGGATAGACTGAACTAATGGGAATTCCAGTAACCTGAGCCCTGTAAACCAGAGAGAAAGAGAGATGTGCATAACGTGCAGGACAGCGTATCGTGTGTGTGTGCGTGCATCCCTACCTTCATGCAAGCATCCAATTTTGACAAATTAAAGCAACACTAGACAGAAGAGGAAAACTCTAGTCAAGGAACTATTCATCCCCTTGTCTCTGTGGCTGTGGAGATAATCATGATGAATGGTGCTAGAAAAGTTTTTGAGTTTTATGGAAGCACTTTGGCCCTACTTTTTTTTTCTTTTTTAATTGAATCCTTAGCACTTTAGCAAAGGCAACAACGTTTTCCCAGGGTGTGCTGGAGGCAGAATGTCTCAAAATGGAAAGAATAAGTACAGTTTCCATGATTTATGTCATTTACTCTGCAAGCATAATATGTAGAGCAGAACTTTGGCAGGTATTAATCAGTATATTTTTCTTTGCACCAGTAGAGCTGCTTCAGCTTATACCAGCTGAGAATCTGGCTCGATGTGTTAAATAAAAAAGTGGGTCTGGATTCCTGATCTGTTGTAGTAGACGCACAAAACTGTTCGTTATTGAGCTGTGGGCTTGAAAAGCAATCTCACTTCTCAGTATTGGCAGCAGGCTGGAGAAACGGGGACATAGTGTGCTGAGCTCCTGGGTAGAAGAAATGTTTTCTTTGAAACCATAATGACCTTTCTGGCCATCTGAAGGAATATGTTCAAGCTTCCTTGGCAAGCTAAGGCGAGATACTAGCCAGTTACTACATAAACGCTTTGAAGATGGAGGGGATAACAAAAGAAGAAAAAAAAAATAGAGGAAAATCTTCTTGTTCCCAGATGGGTAGCTAAGGGGTAGCCATTCATTCCTCTGCTTTGGAAGCAGAAACACGAATTGAGCCGATACATCAAAATCAATATTTTTTTTTACTATTCCATACCTCAGATGTTGTGTCTGGTTTTCAGATGGCCACAAGGTTTTAAAACTGGTCCAGTCCACTTCTGAGAGTGGCTTCAGGTGGTATTTCTGCTCTGTAAATGGTTCTGAAATGAGCTCTTCAGAAGTTGGTGTACACTATGATAAGTAAATTGATTGAAACCCTGCCCAATATTCCTAACTTAATGTGGGGAAGAGACAGAACATATTTTTGGGGAAGAAATCAGAGATTCCTGGGGGAAAACAGGAACATCGTTGTGGCAGCAATAATAGAGATGCACATGTGTATCAGTAATAGAAACTGTCATTTGTAAACAGCTGCTGTCAGAAAAAAAAGTGAAAAAGTAAGTAGAAGCTGGAAGAAAATTGAGGAGCTGTAGAACTGTATATGTGCTGGTTTGTTTGTTTGGTTTGTTTTTTTGGTTTTTTTTCTGATACCTAAACAGACTTATTTAATCAAGACGATTATTCAACATATGCACAAAGAAGTGCTGGTTCTTATGCACTGAAACATGAAACAAGATTCTCATAATGTGAAGGTCCTGTGAGATCTTAAGGTTACAAAAAAGTGACCTTTATATAACAAATTTTGGGGGAAAGGATATGAAAGCTTGATGGGTTTGAATGTCAAAGTCTGGTGCCCACTGACTCAGTGCTTATATGTTGCAATTGCTTATTTTGGAAGGAATACACCTTTGAGTATACAAAGCACACTATTTTAAAGATTAGATCTCTCCTTAACAAGCAATATTTTCTTACCTCAGAATTTTATTATATCAGAGTGATCCTTAAATTATATTTTCTGTTATTAGAGTTTGACCTGAACTCCTCAATACCTCTATTGTGACCCGTGACCTCATTCTTACCAGGCTTTACAGGTCAGCGGTGAATTAAGCAGCCAGCTTTCTGCTAATTAATCCTATTTAGTTAAAGAACTGTTAGACTGCATTATCTTATCTCTGTTAAAAGGAAGTTTTTACAGGATTTGCACAAGATTACTCTTATGAACGACAACCCTCCATCCAACTTTGACATACAGTACATAAGCAGAAAGGTAGAAGAGCAGAAAAAGAGGTCAGCACACAAATGCTGTCTTGTTCTTCGGTGTTTCCCCGTGACATGAGTGGCCAGAGTTATTTCAGCACCTGGACTGTTTTGATATTACACAGTCCCAGAAATCTTCCTCCCCAGCAAGGCACTGCATTTCATATGCCAGAGTCCAGGTGTCTTGTCAGAAACCCACGTCCCTGGTTGGCGTGACTACAGACGGGAGACACAGACAAAGCCAATGGTATATTTGCATACGCTGTCCTTGTTCTACTCCAGAATAGCAGCGGCCTCACAGAACTGAAACCTGCTGTGTGGCAGGAAGCCTCTATCAATTTAGCTGATACTGAGCTTGCACAGCTTGCTATAATTGTGAGGCCCCAGAGCAGCCTTTTCTATGTCAAGTTTTGAAATCAATGGATTATGTTAAATATAATGGAAGGTGCGCCCTTGTGGAAAATACCCATGAGTACATAAAGGGTAGGGCACTCAATAACTGTAAACCAGATAGCAGAAATGTATTTGGTGGTTCTAGTCCATGTTGGATGAGATATACATGCATCAGTAGGTTTATAGCTGTTTCTCTTTTATTTTTTTTACCCTTTTTTTCTTTTTGCATTTAACTGCTCACCACCATTATGCCTTTCACTACTTTATTGCTTGGTCTGGAGTGGTGGACAAAGTCTACTAGAGGCAAGGTTCACCCTGCCAACAGTCATGTCTTGGGAGCCAGGAAGGGAGGGAGAGGCAGAAGGAGAAGGTGTTGTTTATAAATAGCCGTATTTTTACTGGTATTTACATACCACATGAAATTTGCAGAGCTAGGTCTATGAAAAGTTCACATTTACTATGACAGCCATTGTCATGGGGAAACAAGATTAACTCTTCTGGGGACTGTTGAACAATGGATGTATTTTCACCTGAACTACTTGTGTGGTGCTTAGTGATGTGGTTTAGTAGTGGCTTGGCACATTTAGGTGCTAGTTTTACAGTTGGACTTGATGATCTTAAAGGTCTTTTCCAGCCTTAACGATTATATGATTCTATGATAAATAACCGCCCCATGTGGCTGCTATGTCACCCCATCCAGCAAGCTCTTCTACCAGGAGCTGGTAGTGCCCCAGCACTGGCAGTGTCTGCCACCCCAACTGCAGTGTCTGGCTTTGAACAAAGGTTGGGCAGATGCCACTTCCAAGATGCTGGCAGGAACAGGGAGGGGCTGTAGAGACGAATGTTCACTCTGTTCAGGGTGGAGAAGACCAGGATTGGGAAAAGCCCTTAAAAACTAAAGAAGTAGAAGTGAAATCATCTATGCTGAAAGTTTGTGAAATCATCTATGCTGAAAGTTTATGAAATCCTGGACCCTCTCCCAGGGACACTCAGACATTTTTGAATGCTGGATACGATCAATGAACCCAACCACTTGCAGTTTATGCCTCTCCTTAGTATCAGAATAGAAATCCTTGGTGGGTACTTCAGATGTAGCAGGGGAAAAAGTGCCAAATGAATAATGGTAACTGCTGGATTTGTACTATTTGAAGTGAGTTGAAAGTCTAGGTTTAACACTTTCAGCATCTCAGCCACCAAAAGAAGATGCACATTAACTAGCAAGAGTAACAAAAGTGGCAATTGTTAAGTAATGAGGACTAAGTTAGGACATCACTCCACTAAAAACTGTTTCTAACAGCTAAACATCCCTCATTACCCCTCTAATGGACCACTGCCTGCTAGAAAGTGACCATGGGCTCCATACACATGCCAGGCACAGGCATCAGGTAGGTATAATTAAAAAGAAAAGGTAATGAAGAGCTCTTTAACGGGGCTGGCAGCAGGGTGACAATAATGTTCTTTTAATGTGAAGAAAAGCTACTGATATCTGAATGCAAAATAATACATTAAATTACACACGCCTTGTGATGAATTGCTAATGTATTCTAAAGTATCCAAAATTATTTTGAAGAGCCTCTTTTCAATAGCACAAGAGATATGTCAAGTAAACCGCCTGGTGCACTAGATTTGCACTGAAAGACAATAGAAAATCCTATTTCTTTATGTAGGAGTAAAAACACATACACAAGAAAAAGAGATGATGAATAGCACAGGCTTAGGATATGTGAACAGCTGCTGCTGCCAAGTGACTGTAGTTTGTCTGGCCTGTGTTCGAGGGCTGGAAATGTCTTCCTCATTAGTAAGTACAGAAGGATTATTAACTGCACTTAAATGTATGGCATTTGCCTAGCAATAAAAGGGAAGAGTCACATATATTCTGGAAAAAGTAAGAAATAGTTTGAGAAACAAATTGCTTTCATGTTAAAAATGGTAAGTTTCACGAGGAAGCACATGCTCTTTTTTTACCCTTTTTTTGCTTCCTTCCTCTTGGACAGTTGATTAAAGATCTTGTCTTTCTTTACTCATTTCTTAGCCAAAAACTGTCACATTTAAAAAAATGCATTCTGCAAAAATAAGTAACCCAATAGGAAACCAGGTTTTTGAAATTTCACCTGCATCTTTTCTACGTAGCTGGATTCAACTACTTCTGCCTTTGTGAACCACACATTTGCTGTATCCAATGTATGATACAGCCTAACACGTGCACCACACAATTACTTTGAGCTAAGTTGAGCTGAGTATATCCAAGTACTCTATTGGCTTTCATGGCAGGCAGTTAAAGCACCAACCTATTCAGTCCTGAAACAAGCGTCTGGGTGGTTTTCCATGCTTCTGTATCCTAAGGTGACCTGTGAAAAGCAAAGGAGTCAGACCCTGTACAGCACAGACTTACCGAACAGCCTATTCTGGAACTTGAGTACTTGCAAATGACACATAAACCTTTGACTAAGCCTTAAACCAACAGACTTCACATCTACCAGCACGGTTATTTTTAATTCTCTGCGTCAATTTGCACACGAGCAATAATCTCATGCCTGGTAAATTGGGATGATCTGGCTTAAAAGTTCAGCTGCAACCATGTTAAAAAGACCAGAGGAAATGGATAGCTCATCTCTGGAAAATGCAGCCCTTTGGAGCAATGCCAGAATTCCTTAAAAACAAATCAGCTCGGGTTTACAGTTTATTAAAGGCAAAATGGTGAAATAATTTCCAGGCTATTTTTTGACCCACTACTTCCAGGCTGCAGTTAGCAGAGAACAGTTTTTCTCATCTCTAGTTTTGTGCATTTGCCAGGCATGTTTTCAAGGGCATGTGATAATCCTGTGCTTTTAGTACGTGAGCACATAAACAATCAGAGGCATCTACCATTAAGCAGAGTAGCTGCTGGAAATGCTGCGAGAAGCTTCCTGGCACTTCCCTTCCAGTCCCCGGCACATCGCCCATGGGATAGAAAATGTAGGAGGAGGCAGCCAGAGACTAAAGCTGGCGGAGCAGTTGCAGCTGCCGTCAAGGCAGAAACGGCCTTGGCATTTTCCTCAGTTAGATCTGGGTTTCCTCTGTTCCTGGCAACCGCCTCTCTTCAGTCAGCCTGCTCTCCTGGGCCTCAGGGCTTCTTTCTCCGCCTGCCTGCTCACCTGCTCTGCCGCCTTGCTTTGGGCTATCTGTTTGACCTGCCGTGAGGTCCATGTGGATGTGACGGGGGATGGCTATGCCTCTGCCTCTTCACAGGGCTGGCACAGCAGGGGTCAGGGCTCATCTGGTCTCTGGGAACATCCAGGGTGGTTCCTAATAAAATGCTAAGCTTCTGCAAGACCGAAATGTAGGTGAGGAAGGTAGTGAGTAATGAAAAGCTACATACTTCAATTAACAGGAAAATGAAGTCTCTGTGCCTGCAGGGGATCAGCTGCTTTTAAAATGTTACTGTTTTACTTACAGAGGTGATATAAGTCAGATGCTGGAAGGATGCATGCAACAAAAACATTTATCAGGCATGTGCTATTTGACAGCAATCAAGGTGCAATTTTTCACAGCAATAAAGTGCCGTAAATTATGTGGTGGGTACTTACTACCCCAGAAAGACAGAAATGTATTACCCATCTCAAGTGGACACACAGCGTGATGTAATCAGCAAAAAATGGATAATGCTCCACTCCTTCCTTGCTGTAAAATACCATGTCGGATGGCTGGAGGAGAAATGCCTATCACAGGAAGCTTTTTCATTAGAAATTGCCTCATCAGTGGTCTGGTCAGAGACACAAGGCTCCTACCAGAAAGGTAGAAAGAGACTGACGGGAAATCAACCCTCTTGAATGGAGGACTTCTTGCCCCACTTCAAGGAATAATCCAGCATCATTTGTGGTACCTTCTGCATAAAAGCACAGATTGCCTTTTCATAAAATTCTGTGTATCTAGAGCCA
Organism: Buceros rhinoceros silvestris; assembly: GCF_000710305.1. Lineage (NCBI taxonomy): Eukaryota > Metazoa > Chordata > Aves > Bucerotiformes > Bucerotidae > Buceros > Buceros rhinoceros. Next base: position 9,330 of record NW_010411351.1, on the reverse strand, counting down.
AAATCATTCCTCTGTTATTCTAGTAGCAACGATAGCAGCATTTGGCGTGTGGAATATAAATTGTTCTCTGAAGTCTGTGTCTTGAAGGACAAGAAGTCTCCTGGGCAAAGCATTATTTGGAATTCAGTGGCAAATGAAACAAATGTTGTGCTGATAAATAAGAACCTCTGGGGGTTAATTTCAAAAAGTAAAACCGGTCCTCAGCAGAGGAACGAGAGTAATATTAGTGAATCGTTGACTCCGATTTCATTTAACAGATCATGTATTTGGACTGTGACGCTCATTTGTACTTTCAGACACACAGTAATACAACCAGAATGAAACTCCCTAATGCCAGGGAAAAACTTGAGGAGGGGATGGTGTCCAAATCTGGACCAGAAGTGAGCTGAGGTTGTTGCTCAGGATAAGACTAGGTTTGGTTATGAGTAGGAGGCAAGCTCAGGGCTCTATTTCAAAAGGATGAAATTTCACAGACTCTTCTCCATGTTTTGGTTCAGGTAAGCTGTCTTAGAAGATTTCTACTGTGATGGGGAACTTTTAGACATCAGAGCTGAAAAAGAAGGATCCATTCCCAGTTGGGCTCCTTCCTATAATCCCAGTGGTAGGCTGAGGTTACACTCTGGGATGCTCCTCCTTATGCCTTAGCTGAATCTGCCGGAAACTTTATATGCTCGAGCAGCCTGTCCAGGAACAAGTGAGAGCTAAAGGGCCATGTAGCGCTGCAGCTAAGAGAGCGTTTCTGCACTTGGACTTCTAGTCTCTGCTCCTTTAGCCTTGTGAGGGCATCACAGTCAAAAAAAAAAAATAATAGAAACCCCACAGTTGCCTTTATTTTGGTGTTAATGTTATTCGTGCCTTACTATTTTTATCCTTGTACAAAGCCAGCTTACAGTTCAGAGCTCAGCTGGGCGACTGCTGAGCTCAGCAGGACCAAAGAGTTGAAGCTGCTGCTCTGAAGAAGAGGCTGCTTCCGCATCTTGAGAAGGGGGGCAGCAGCTGAGCTCCAAATTCAGTGGGAGCAGGAGCTTGCTTGGCACTTTCTCAGCCAGGAAAAGGCTCCTGGCTCCTAAGTCTTACTGATTTCTGAGGTCTTCAAAAACAGTGAGACCCATGCCTCAATGGCAGAGCACGGTGAAGACTGCTGTGCTCCAGCAACTGTTCCTCAGTGAAGCAACAACTTTCCTCCCCGCACAGCAAGAGTTTATAACCCTCTCTCAGCTAAAACTGGGCTGCAGCTGTTGCCATGCAGCTGCCCATCCCTCTCAGCAGTAACTAGCCCTGGTGATGCTCAGGCGATGCTCAAGAGCTGGAGCCTCAGGATCCCTGCCTTGCCTTGCACAAAGACCACAGCTGCAAGTTGTGGGAGGTGATGACCCTTGATGCAGGTGGCTCCGTTTGGAATCCTGCAGGGTCTCAGCGAGAGCAATGGCAGCAGAGTGTTCTCATCCGCAGTGACTTTCTGCTATTCCCAGTGCAGTGGAGGCAGGACATACTGCTACACGAAAAGTTGCTTCAAGTACTAGGGATACCGATCTGTATCATTTTTGAGTTCCTGGAAGAAAAATCTTGGATAAAAAAAAAAATGCACTTTTTTGTACTCATGACATGCTTCCCCTATCTAACTCTCAGGATCCCTGCCTTGCCTTGCACAAAGACCACAGCTGCAAGTTGTGGGAGGTGATGACCCTTGATGCAGGTGGCTCCGTTTGGAATCCTGCAGGGTCTCAGCGAGAGCAATGGCAGCAGAGTGTTCTCATCCGCAGTGACTTTCTGCTATTCCCAGTGCAGTGGAGGCAGGACATACTGCTACACGAAAAGTTGCTTCAAGTACTAGGGATACCGATCTGTATCATTTTTGAGTTCCTGGAAGAAAAATCTTGGATAAAAAAAAAATGCACTTTTTTGTACTCATGACATGCTTCCCCTATCTAACTCAGGGAAAAAAAAAAAAGGTTGTTTTTTGTTTTTTTCAAAATACCTTATTTTTGCTTTGGAATGTACTTGATAAATTGCCTAGTGACTTTTTTCTCCATACCCTGACTGAATACTCTGCTCTGACAGTATTTTGCTCTTTCAATCTAGCATACCAAAGCAGTGCAGGGTGTGGAGGAGTCGGGTTTCCCATGCAGAAAAATGCATCAGTCCAGCATGAGACGGCATCCTGTGGGCATCAGAAAACTTATTGCTTGCTAAGATGTCTGACACAAACCGTGATTTTCAAATGGTGACATACTGGGGCCATCAGAAACCCTATTTGTCTCTCCTAATATGTACAAATGGACTGTGATACCTTCCAGCTCTTTGCTTCCTTTGAAGAGGGCTCTCAAATAATTTTGGTCCATTGATGCACTGTGTTTTGATTGTGTCGTGACTTTTCTTTCTTTCTTTCTTTTCTTCTTTTTCTTCTCTTTTTTTTTTTTTTTTTTTGTTTTGGATTGCCAGAGACTTCAAAGATCATTTAGTTTCAAC
>NW_010411351.1:2164-6456 GCF_000710305.1 Buceros rhinoceros silvestris | reverse complement strand
GAACACTTCAGGGGATGGGCCATCCACAACTTTCCAGTGTTTCACCATCCTCATTGGAAAAAATGTCTTCCTTATATGTAGTCTAAATCTATCCTCTTTTAGTTTAAAACCATTACTCCTTGTTCTATCACTACATGTCCTTGTAAAAAGTTCCACTTCAGCTTTCTTGGAGGCCCCCTTTAAGTACTATATGGCTGCTATAAGGTCTCCTCTGAGCCTTCTGTTCTCCAGGCTGAACAACTCCAACTCTCTCAGCCTGTCCTCATAGCAGAGGTGCTCCATCTCTCTAATAATTTCTGTGGCCCTCTGGACTTGCTCCAACAGGTCAACGTACTTTTTATGTTGGAGGCCCTACAGCAGAACACAGTAGTCCAGTGGAGTCTCACAAGGGTGGAGTAGAAGGGCAGAATCATCTTCCTCAACTTGCTGGCCACGTTTCTTTTGACGCAGCCCAGGACACAGTTGGCTTTCTGGGCTGCAAATGCGTGTTGCAGGGTCATGTCGTCAACCAATACTCCCACGTCCTTTTCCACAGGACTGCTCTCAATCCAGTCATCACCCTGCCTGCATTTGTGCTTGCACAGCCCTAAAATATTTGGTTTCATTCTTTCATCTTCAAGGAACTTTGATTCTTCACCTCTAGGCCACAGGCCCAAAGCACTTAGACAACTCGAGATCACTAGAATCTACTCTAGTATATATAATGGTTATGTATTTGCTGTTGATGTATGTGCAGCTGAGTATGCACATCTCAATTTTTGATAGTTGCAAAGATTTGAATATACATGTCATTTCAGTGTACGGCAACTAAATTCAGTTCAAATGCTCTCATTCTCTGCAAACATGCCCTTTGACTAGGAATTATGCACCTTTTTAACAGTGAGGGTAATTAAGTAATGGAACAAATTTTCTGTAGTAATCCAGTTAATTTCCAGCATTTATAGACTTTAATCTGGACTGAAAGGTGCCCTAACTCCATCAGAAGTCACAGTCTTGATAGCGAAAGTACTTGGTAAAATGTTTTTTGTTTTGTCATAAGTGGAACTAAATTATGGCTTTGAATCTGTGAAACTGATTCTTTTTGAGCGAGCAGTGATAGAGTTTCTGTTAGTTCACATTTTGTATTTACACACTGTGGCTTGCTGATCCAAAAGCAGGATAGCTTGTTTGAATCTGAAATTAAGAGTTTCTCCAGCTCTCCTGAATAAAAGGCAAAACACTGAAACCCACTGGAGTATTCCCACATGAGCTTAGTGCATTGTAAGATAAACAAAGCACGGAAAAGTAAAATGGGCGTAAAATGCTATCAGTCATAAGCAACTGCAACTGCGTGAATGCATGAGTCATGAAATATTGGGGGTTTGTCTTTCCTATGTGGGTAGAAAGACTGAAGTTTCCAACTCTTCTACATACCAGTGGAAATGTGGCCTCTTCAAGAAAAAAGAAAAAAAAGTCTTATTCTTTGCTGCCATATGAATAGGAATACCTGGATCTTGTATAGTTTATTTTAATCACATTTAGATCCCATGGACCAATATGGGCTAAAACACCACAGTATCACAGACACACAGTCCCTGAGTGTAAAACTCACCAGTCTGAGGACACAGCTATTTTTATGCAGGTGACCTAGAGAAGAGAGGTTCACCAGGACCACACAGTCCCGCACCTTCCAGGGTGGGATGGCTGCCTGCTTGGCACAGAGGAGAGGGGAGACTTACTGGTGTCTCTTCTGCCTCCTGTGTGCGATTACAGGCCCAGTTCTGAAAAAATCTGCTCAGGAGATGACCCTAACTCTCCTTCCTCTGGGAGCAAGTGCTGACAGGTATATGTAATTGAAAATACTGCTATTTATTGGTATATTTAGGCTAAGAGCTCCCTAGATGAGGCAGGAATATGTCTTTACGAGATGAACTCTTCGGCGCCCTGATCTCTTGACCTGGTCTGTGACTCTTGACCTTGCAGCGACACTCACGTTGAATGATACTACTTCATTTAACACACGCTTTCTCAGCAGAACTGCAAATAGCTACTGGCAGACTCATCACAAAATTCTAATAATTTGGCCTACTTTAAAATGTACCTTTTCAAAACAACACAACATTTAGTCCAAACGTTGACATTTTCCCCAGGATGGGTAAAACATCTTTCCACTACAAACTGGCAGAAGAAAAACAAAACTACAGAACAGTAGTACTTCGAAAGCACAAAGATTTATTTATCTTTGAAAGATAATTTTCTAGGTATCTGATTTTCATTTTGTTCAAAGAACCTCAGTATTGACTACTCCAGCAATCAATGCTAATTCCAGTACTAGTTCCTCGTATAGACTATTCCAGTATAAAATGCAATTTTTTTTGATAGTGTCAAGCACAAAAATAAATTTTGGACGTAAATCAGTGTGAAGTATAGATTAACAACATATCAGAAGACCGTGCGTGCATGCAAGAGAAAAACAAGGTTTTTGAAAAGAGTTTTAAAATCAGGCTTGAACATTCTTGTGAGAAAAACAAGCAAACAAATCAAACAAAAACCCCAACAAAACCAGCCTTTGAGCTCTGCTTCCACAACCAGCCTCAAACTTTGCCCATACGAGCTCCAAGGAAAGATATGAATGAATCAAGATTTGGAAAGGATTACAAGCACGTCTGGTATAGACAAGGCCATTTTGAAGGCACTTTGTTTGGTGCTATTGTCAACAGCAGTATTAGTCATTTTGGTACGCAAAGTTCCTTCCTGCGAGTCTCCATTTACGGTGTGCTGTTCTCATGAAACTAAGTTTTGGGCTGCATACATGTGTGTACAAGCGTGTGTGCAAGGGTAAGCTGACAGCTTTGTATTAATCCACAACATTTTCCATCCAAGTCCAGAGTTCTCTGAACTTCTGTCCTGTTGTCTGATGCCTCCTCAGCATCTCCATACTTTCTGGTCTGGGGTAGCATCCCACAGAGAAGAGCCGTAACACACCCAGCACACGGGGGTCACCCAGCTGTGCTGCAAGGGGAGCAGGATGGAGCCAGTGGCTGCCCAGAGCAGCTGCCAGCAGCTGCGCGCAAGGCAATGGAGGGGGAAAGAAACGGGCACAACTGCTTGAATTCTCTGTAAATTTGTGTGTAGAGACAAACTGATATATTCACAAGCTATCTGGGTGGAGAACAGCTAAGAATATTCTTCAGTCATACAGCTGCTGTTTCCAGGAAGATAATTGTACAGCAACACGGTGAATAATAAAAAGATGTTTTCCAGTGATTGCTGCCCAGTGATGTCTTTCCATCTCTAGCAGACAGAGAACAAAAAATTAGTTCGAGATCTCATTTTTAGTTGCCGGTGGCCTCTGTACAAGACAGGCCAAGCCAGCCATGCAAAGGCATTATTACGAGAGGTGGAGAGGGCTGCTGTGCCAGAGGTGGGAGGATGTGGGGCTGCCACCAGCTCTCCCATTACAGCCAGGGATGCCAAGGGGGCCCTGGAGCTCCCTTTGCCCAGCCTGTTCATCCACGCTTGATACACTGTGCACCCAGTGCACCCAGCCACCTGGAAATGGTGCCTCTTGATGTCCACCTTGCTGCAGCCTATTGCTTTTTTCAGTATATTTAACATCTATTTTCATTTTTAACATTGTCAAGAGGAGATAGGAAAAAACACCATGGTGGTACCTGCCGTTTCTCCCTGCACTGTGAATAACTGCCCTTAACAGAAGAATTAGAAAGAAATAGAAGCGAGGAGGAATGATAGTACTAAACTTTTCATGACACAGTTATGAAAAAACTGTGCTATGTCTGTTTTCCAAACTTCTTCTGAGGGAGTTTTTTAGACTTCTTAAGCCCTTCCTTGACTTGTTTCTGCCAAGTTAATCTGAAATAGAAGGCTGCTGCATTTAATACCTAGTGATGGCAGCAGTATTGATGTTTATTACGGTTTTAACAAAAACAAACACCTCTGGCTGAGTCAACACTAGCTTTTGGCTTGAAGTAGTGTTGCTGCTCAGAAATGAATCCCCTGATTGTCCATAAGTACCACGTGTTGGCTGTATTGCCAGAGCATCTGTGGCACCCAAACTTGATTCCTCTTGGGAAAAAAGCTGAACCAGGTGCTTTGCTCCTCCTGGGCACAAGCAGGCACCAATTCCTAGCAAAGACACAGCTGAAGAGTCACAGATTTTTGCTTTTTTTCTGCTAAAGACAGCATGTTTTTTGTTTTTCTGCCATGTCGTGGGCAGAAGGGAGGCAGAATGATGTTACAGTCAAGGTACACGCAGTTCAGTCAAGAAAATACTGACAGTTCTTAAATTCAGC
>NW_010411351.1:338-2090 GCF_000710305.1 Buceros rhinoceros silvestris | reverse complement strand
CAGCAGGATTCACCTAGCAAGTGTGCCCTCCTCTACGCAGCCAAGGTGAATGAACAGCTCCAACCAAGGACTTTGTTAGACAGTGTACACAAATGCATACAGAAACACATTGCAATTAATCTTCATTTCTTCTAGAGCAGGACTGAGAGTATGGGCAAAGTGAAGGGACAAATGGAACAATATTGTGTGAATGTGCAGAAAGACATGATTCACATCGCACATCCTGTGTTCCTGTTAACTGCTTGGAGAGTTCAAACAACCTGTGTAAGCAATACGATCAAAAGTCTGTCAAAGAATTACTGCCCACACTGACAAGTTAAAAAAATTTTTCCTTCCAAAAATACATGTTTGTTATTAAGGGGACAGAGCATGTTCATGAGCTGAACTAATGCTTTTATCAGCAGCAGCATTACCAGTATCAGTCATAATCAGAATGATCTCCGCATCTCATGCAAATGTTTCTAAATATCTTGCAATGTAATTCACCCTAATTAAATTTCTTGCTACAATTCTCAATGATTTCTACCGATTTAAAGTAATGTGGGCTTTCACATTCAGGGAGGGCAGAAGAGCGACAAATCTAGAGTATTGATGTACTCTAGATAATGTACTGCACTGATCAAGCTCTATTTTCCCTGGTTTTAGGCAGTTTATATAAAAAATGCACCTTCTATCCAGTGTCCTTTAATTAGAGGAAGAGAAGTGAAAAGAACTGCACGTCAATGCAAATAATTCTTAATTTATACAAAGACCGTGATAATTAATACCTCCCTGTACCTTTCTGAAATGTAAACCCAAGGTTTCTGACTGGGAACGATTTCCCCTCTTCTTTCAAGTGAGTGGGAGGTGATTTGCAGGTGCTTACAGTGAGGAAGGGAGGCTGAGGTGAAGGCAGGGCTTGGCTGGCCTTGGGCCTTTAGCAAAGCTCTGCAGTGTAAATGGCTTCCTCCTGAAGCAGGTTCACCTTGTCTTTAGCAGATCAATATTCTCCAGAATTAACTTCTTATCTTTTCTCTTAAGTGTGCAAGTACAGAGGCTATAAATCTAAAGAGAGGCTAAAAATCACACTTCTTGGGGAAATGGAACAAGATGCATATAAAATAGCATTAAATCCTACTGGCCAGTGTAAATGCACCAATACATTCTACAGTCTTTGAAAACCAGATATAATTTCATTGCATCATGCTGAGAAACGCCAGTTAAACTTGTTGACTACTTGTAGTCAGGATTCTCTCAGTTTCTTGGGGACGGCTTAACTTTATACGGGATGAGCCAACAGGTTTGCCCTTTGTCCTCGTTCTAGAAATCTACTTCCAGTTATCTGGCTGCAGCGGTATTGATAATTTGCTTACAAATAAGGAGGTAGTTACTCCCTTTGAAAGATTAAATCATGTGCCCTCAAGAGCTGTGGTTCTCCCGAGTGAACCCAGACTGGCAGTGGGGGGTTGCTCAGATTCGTTGTGTTTTAACCTCTCCGAGTTTCCTAAATACACACTGCGGGCAGCTATGCCTCACTGCTGCAGGCAGGCAGCCCCCGGCGGGCCCTCCGAGAGCCCCCTGCCCTTGACTTCGCCCCGGCTCTGCCCAGGGAGCCTCGGACACCAGCTCTGCCATGCAGGGAGATGGGCCCTGCTTGGCACCATCTTCTCAGGATGGAACGCGTGGACGGTTTGAGGAGATGCTGCTCCCGCGTCCAGGTGGCGAGCCGGGGCTCCCTGTGCCGAGCGGTGGCGGCCAGTCGCTCAGGCTCCC
>NW_010411351.1:0-260 GCF_000710305.1 Buceros rhinoceros silvestris | reverse complement strand
CCAGTCCCTCAGGCTCCCCAGCAGCCGGTCGCAGGCTCCCTTCAGTAGGCCAGCTGCTGCCCCTCGTAGTCTGTTTATTTCAAATAAAGGAACAAGCAGGCAAACCCCATTCAGTGCGCTGGCGGATGCACAACACTCCAGCTCTGATTTCAAGCAGCATTCTCGCGTACACATTCGGGTTTTGAGAGCTTCCTGATCGCTTGTTTTCGCTTTCAATAACTGCATTGGACGCCACAAATCTTTCTCTTTTTTCTTTTTCT
>NW_010411350.1:52501-53644 GCF_000710305.1 Buceros rhinoceros silvestris | reverse complement strand
GTGCCAGGCCTCCTCCAGCTGCTGCTGCTGTTGTGGTCCCGTGTTCCCCAGCACAGGAGGGTGCAACCCAAATCACTGAGCCTGTGTGTCCACCTCAGCCCCCCCCAAATGCCTCCTGTGCTCGCAGGGTGGGCATCAGTTTTATAAAACTGTGTGTTTTTCAACACCTTTCCCCTTGCATCTCACATGCAAGAGCTGCAGCAGGAACACTTGTTTATTTTGCTTGGATGGAATAAGCAAGTGACCTCTTGGTGCTTCAGAGCAGCTTTTACCCTTAGGAAAGCTGCTGCTCTCCCGCCCTTTGCTGTGTACCCAGGGAATCCCACTGTTGTGCCCATGACAACCAACGCCAGCACAAATTCAGAAGATTAAGACCAAAACCCATCACCTGCCAAACCAGGAGAGATGATTGTGCTCACTCCAGGCAACTCTTGGCTGCAAAGAGCCTGAAGCTGTGCCCTCAGTTGGTGAACCTCTGCCCAGAGGTCTCTCCAGAGCGAGAGCCTACCCACCCCAGAAAGCTGTTGGAAGCACTTTGGAGGAAGGCAGCCCTGCATGTTTACCACATGCTGTAGCACCAGCGTGCAGCAGCGTCCCAGGCTCCCAGCACGATGCATTCCCTGCCGAAGAGCATGAGGGATGCTCCACCTTCCCTCCATGTACACACACAGAGCCTCAGCTGTAAAAGCCCTCCCTGCCAAAGCGATACACATCTCTTCTTCCAGCTGAGAAAATACCACCAGGTATTTTGCAGGGAGCACACACCACAGCCAGGAACTCCCACAGCAGCACCTGGCTGGAGCACCAGTGGCCGGCTCTCAGCCAGCTCAGCCAGTCTGGGTGGGGAGCCCAGCACCCTGCCAGGGCCAACTCACCTGCGGCACCCAGCACCCTGCTGTGCACCTGCATGGCTCTGCAGGGTGCTTCACACAGTGGGGGCTCTGCCTCAGGGCTCCCCGCAGGCTGTTGGCTTGGAGGCCATGAGCCAGCTCCAGCTCAGGTTGCTGGTGCATGCCCTAAAAGCTCACTCCGCTTGTTTGGCCCACATGCGGCTCTGCCCCATGTGAGGCCAAATGTGAGAGCAGCCCCCAGAGCCAGGTGGGCACCTGCCGCAGTTCAGGGTTGGGTCACGGAGATCGTTTG
>NW_010411350.1:48561-52351 GCF_000710305.1 Buceros rhinoceros silvestris | reverse complement strand
GTTGTTGGCTCCCAAGGGGCCGCGGGGGAGCTGGAGAGGATGGCCCCCCCCTTGGCTGGAAGGAGGGGAGGGGTGTGCCACGCTGGCAGCCATGGGCAGCTCCTGTGCGGAATTTGGGCTCCAGGGCCTTGTTGTGCCCATACAGGCTCTCTGCTTGGCAGTGAGATGCCCCCATTGCTCACCCCTGCCCTGGCCTCTAGGTAACTGGATAAGAAATGTTACAACAGATCCTAGTGCTCTACAGCAGGGGTGTTAGGAAACAAAATATTGCACAGTGCTGATGAAAAAGTCTTTGCTTAATTAAGTCGTGGGTGGCTACACAATTGCATCAAATTATCCACGTGCCACGGTGAAACGTGAAATAAAAGCATCGATTTCGTATTGCAAGGACACGGTCAAGCGGCCCATTCTGAACCTGGAGCTGTAAGTGCTACGGGTAGCAAGACAGTTACTTCTATTATAGTTTATATTCTAGCCTCTGTTGCTGGTTAATTAGTGCCGTGAACAGCAGGAAGCCAGTGCTGCAGAGCTATCAGCAGGTGGGATTGTGCTGTGCACTGAAGGATAAGGGCTCATGGTAAAAACACACGAACCAAAACCACACACGAGCTCAATTTGCAAAACTAACAGCAGTGACTCAGCGTGCCCTGAAGAAGAGATGGCTGAGTGTGTTCCACCTGGCCCTGAACCTTATCGTATCACCCAAGGGTACAATATTAGCGAGTAACCATTAAGGCAAGTACATTTACAGGCAGGACACGGGCAGCAGCTGCCTCAGATCATTTCAGCCTTGCCTTTGAGGTGAGGAAATCGGACATGACTGGAAGTCCTGCCAGGGGTGTCAGCAGCCAGCTGAAGATGGACAGGTGAGGAGCTGAAGGCGAAGTCACTCTGCTGTCTAGAGAGGTCTCAGCAGCAGAGCGAGCAGACTGAAATTTGTCTTTTTTTTCCCCTGTTGTTTTTGTAGAGGTGTCCCCATGGCCAGGAAGCAGCACAGAGTTACTGAGACATTTCATAGGAGATGAAGCCCAGCCAGAGTCTGGCTGGGAAGACGTGGAACACAAAACTGCTGCATTTGACTCTTTTTTTTCATCTTCAAGAGGAACGAGTGGAGCCTTCTTCTGCTCCATTTGAAGAGAAGCGATGTGGGCCTAAGGAGCATGTTGGTTAATCCTTGCATGCATGCTTAGGCCAGGGTGTCTGGAACACCTTTGAGGCTTTCAGCTAGTTGAGACATCCAAATCAAACGCAGTGAGACTGCAGAAAAGGATGCCCAAGAGGGACATCTATACTAATATAAACAAATTTCCTAAGCCTGATTTTCTGCCCATTCGTGCTTTAGCCGGTTATGAACATCCTCACTGCAAGTGAGAGAAGAGCAATGATGAGTGGGGTGGCAGGCATGACAGGGAGGGAAAAGGTCTGTGTGATGCTCCTGGAGCTGGTCTGTGTTTCCAGGCAGCACTCTGCCCTTTTCGCCCCTCCCAGGTTAAAACAGGAGGATCCCTCTGGTCCATTTCTGCCTGCTTATAATGAGCGGGTCTGCAAGGCACCATGGCCTGACTTGCAGAGCTGCCAAGGGAGGGGAAAGCAAGGAGTCCTCCTGGGTTTTCCTCAAAACTCGAATCAGCAGCAGCCAGGTCATCACTGGGGAGGAGTGTAAGTGCTGGAAGTGAGATGCAGTTTGAAAGCAGCAGGAGAGAACCCAAGTCAGTGCCTGGGGTGTGCAGCACTTGAGCCTCCCCTACATGCTGGTACAATGTGGTGTTCACAGCTGGGGAAAGAGGTGCTGAGGGGCAGAGGCTCTTCTGCATGGCCTGGAGCATGGGCTACCCAGCAGGAGCTTCTGACCTGAAAATTTTCTTTTGCTGCAAGGCCCATGACAATAGCAGGAGAGATATTTGTTATCTTTTCTCTAGTGGTGCCAGTGGTTGAGCAAGAGGACAGCTGCCACATCTGTGTTAGTGCCATCCAGAGCTCCCACTTAATCCTGCTGGGCGAGGACTCACAGTCTTGACAATGTTCCTAGCATGGTGTCCCTCACTTTCTGTTTCAGTGTAATTAGTCTGAAAGGATGTAGTATCTTCCTCCTTAAGGGGATCTGCTAGAGCTTCGTTATGCTCCCAGAGCAAACGCAATTTGTAGATTCGGCTTCATTAACCCCAAATGGTGATGCTATCAGCTCCAGCAAGCATGATTGGTCCTGGCAGCTGAGGGGTGCTCGGCATGCTGGAGTCGGCAGCTCTTAGCCAGGCAGAGACCCTGTGGTCAGGCTGCTTTCAGGGCACTGGCAGGGTGTGGGCCACAGCTGCTGGGTCAGTGCAGCAGCTTCTGGTGAGGATGTTCAACCAAACAGGGAGGAACGTGTGTGATGCCATCTGAGCAGGGCAGGGTGTGTGCTCATCAGCCAGGCTTTCTCACTCCCTGCAGTGCCTGGGTTTGGTGCAAATGCATTTACTGTCCCTGCAGCCTCTTGGGTGGCTCCAATGGGGTGGGTGGACAAGCCTAAGCTGCCAGGAAAGGCTTGTGGCAGCACTGTGGGCTTGTGGCTGGCAGGGTGGACCTGGAAGTTTGCTGGGCTCAGGAGAGCATTTTATACGAGTTGCTCAGGGCTGAGCTTTTGGAAGATGCATGCAAACAGCCTCCTCTTCATAGCCAGAAGTAAGATGGGAAAAACCCTCATGGGTTGCTTCGCTTGCAGAGGGGCTGCAAGGGCTGTGTGAGTCACCTGGGGAAGCACAGGGCACAGCCAGGCTCCAGAGGAAGTCCATATACACTTTGTCCCATCCCTAAACGGCACTGTCAGGACCACATTTCAATGTGGGGAACGTTACTCTGAAAGCGTTTGCTCAGAGAACCTCAGGGTGTCAACTGCACACTGCTCAGGGCTTTCGCTGGCGACTTGCAGTGACAAACCCCTTCCCTGCAGCTGTGCAAAGCGAGGCCAGGCTATGAGGCCAGGATTTTCAGTGATGACTCCACTGCCGATGAAGAGCTCACAGCCTGCTCCATCCCTTTGCTCATCCCTCCATCCCCCCTGCTCATTTTCCCTTTGACCTGTTGGGCAGAGCAAGGAAGGGTGGGCTCCTACTAGAGCTTTTTCCACTGTGCTTGGGGAGGGGGTGGGAGGAATAAAAACATGTTGTGTGAGGTGGTTGAGGTTTTCCCCACCCAGCCAATCAGATTGTCCCTCCACACCCAGCTCCCCTGCTCAGAGGAGCCAGGCTGTGGCCCCAACGCTGTAGGCAGGTAACTGTCACAGAGAAGATAGACGTGAAACTACTCGGCTCCTTCTGCCTCACCCAGGGCCAGAAGGGTTTTTTTGAAAACAAAACTGAAGGGGAAAATTCAGTCTCCACCCATCCACCCAATTTGGCCAGCAAATCAAATAAAACAATCTCAGAGCTGGCACCACAGGAGTGGTGAATGCCAGCTCCCAGCCTCTTACATGAGGTGTTGAAATGAAAGGAGATGAACAAACAACCCCCAAGAGCCTGGGGGAAGCAAACTAGTTTTAAGATGCTGGTGGGTTGTTTTTTTCCTGTGAGGTGGTGGGAGCAGTCCCCCCCAATCCCCCTGGCACCCGGCAGCTGCCCCCACAGCACTTAGCCACCCTTGGGCCATGGGCACATATTGATGGGGCTCCAGGAGACCAGTTTCATTCAGACATACATGCCACTACAGATTATTTTCCCGATATCCTGGGGTGATGTGACGAGCCAGTGACAACATGGTGAAGGGGATGCAGGCTCGTGCATCACCTTGGCTGTGCCCAGCCACTGCAGAGAGT
>NW_010411350.1:22553-48488 GCF_000710305.1 Buceros rhinoceros silvestris | reverse complement strand
CCAGCGTCTGCATGGATTCCTGCAGGGATGAGCCTGGTTGGTGCCAAGGTGGACCACAGCACGTGGTGCCCCTGCCCTAAATGGGCACCCTTGACCTGTTTGTGTCCAGTTACTGAAACTAGTATGAGGCTTTTTAAGTACAGGGCTTTTCTTTCACTGGTTTTCCAGTCAAAACTCCCCCTCCAGAGCCGCATAAACTCGGAGGTGGCTCTAGGTTTACCAGGAGCAGACCTTGTCAAAGGTGTGACAAAAATCTTTGCAAAATTTGCCGGGGGGTCCACATTCTCTTCTCTGTGAAGGTGATTGTAAGAGAGTTTCTCCTCCACCTTTGCTGTAGTCTAGTTAAAGCACCACGAACAGCTGGGAGGTGCCTTCCAGGGCATTCACACTTATTTCCAGCTTCTGCCTCATTGCAGTCAAATCAACTGGGTTCATTTCTTGCTCTGGAGCTGCCAAAAGCGCATTGGTGGCAAGCTGTGCTTCATTTCTCACTGACAAAGCAGGAACCAGTCCCGTGCTTTCGCCCATGTTGGGTGCAGAAGCGAGGCAAGGAGAGGATGGTGATGCTGGGCTGTGCTGGGAGGTCAGTCATGCTCCTGGCACTGTCGGGAGCAGCTGGACCATCCAACGCGAAGTGTTCCCATGAACTTGGAAGTGAAGCCATGCAAAAAAGTCATGTGTGATAAAAGGGTTGTTTTTTCCTGGTGTTCCTCCCTGTGTGCCGGAGCCATTGGTCTTGCATGCGAGGCAGTGCAGGAGCTGCTTATCAGCTCACCCCATCATGGCAGCAGACTAATGGTGCCACTACCATCTCTGCTGTTAATCTCATTACAAATAAAGGAGGGGTAGGAGCTAAGCTGAGCTCACATTAATTCCCCCTGCCCTGCCCTGCTCAACCTCAGGAAATACCTACTAGAACGCCACTCTCGTTATCCAAATCACCCCTGGAAATGATCATTAGCTGACTTGCTCTTTTGCCAAGCATGTCCACTCGCCAGCCCGGCTCCGTTTGCCCCCGGGGCCCTCGCATGGCTTGCTCCTGCCCTGGCACGCACTGTGGTTGCCTGCACCCATGCTCTCCTGCCGCGGCCTTGCATGCTGCCCGCTGCCACCCAGCTGGACCGAGGCTGAACCCCGCTGCCCCGAGGCTCACTCTGCCTTGCCCCAGAAATAAGGTGAGGGTGGCCAGGCAGCTCTCCAATTTGCCTTTTTTGCTTTCTCAAATTTCTGTAATATGCTGAACATATTTTTGGCAGGGTTGGATGGGAGCCAGGGGGGTTGGGACATGTCGACATATAAGTTTGGGGTTTTTTTTAAGGATTTTTTTGTTCTGTTTTGCATAACAAAGTTTTGCTGAATTAGAAGGAAACAAACTCAGTGCCAGCTTTCACCATGTGTTTAAAACAAGATGCAAGTAATGCTGGCATGGCCATGACATCCACTGGACCAGTGGAGACAGCAGTTTGCTGGTGTAGCGTGGGGAAGAGTACAATGTTGTGGGACCCAGCCAGAGTCATAGCCCAATGTACAGCAAGCAGCAACACTTCCCGCAGGAAAAGGTGGCTCTTCTGGTTGGCTATGAGTGTAGGAGCAGTTACAGAAATAAAAGACATGCATTCTTTTTTCCTTTTTTTAATATAGTTCTTCCCCAAAGCAGAACTAGCCCATTTTTATCTCACTGCCAGAACTATTAGACCCAGCTGTCTTGTGCTTTTTTTTCCCCAGGCTGGGCAAGGGTGTGGACAGGAGGAAACAAACTTTTTTTCTTAATGATAGTTTTTCACAGGAAGATGCTCAGCTGCCTGTGAGTGCTCAGGTTGGCTCTGCCCAGGTTTAACCATGAGGGATGAGCAGTGCCCAGGGCAAACTCCATCTCCTCCCTCCACTCACATCTTTCCTCCGGCCAAGTCACCGCAGTTTGCAGGCAGCCAACAGCTGTAATGCAAAGGTGAAAAAACAGTCCAGGCTTTGCTCCCACCTACAACCAAAGTGCTTCCAAGGTGGGGAGACCCTTGCAGAGGGACTGGCCAACTCTAGATGAAGCAGGTGGCAGAGATGGTGCCACCCAAATTGTCCATCACTGGGGTAGAGACAAGCAGCAGGGTGGGGAGATAGCAAGAGGGTCACAGCTGCAGGCTGGGGTGGAGTGGCAGCAGAAGAGGGTCTTCAGCTGGGCTGGCCACTTGAAGGGCTTGTCACTAGATCTCCAAGAGTCACCAAAGCTGCTGTACTTTGGGCTGTTAGTCTAGCTCCTGGGAAATAAAGGGGACATAAAAGGTCCAAATACACCATAATTGATAAGCTTATCATTCCCCAGCTTGAAATCAATGGGGATTAGGCGTCATCCAGTGGAGCTGCTGGAGCAGCTCCACGTAGCTCTAAGCCTCCACAATATTGATGAGGTTCTGTTGCTTAAAATCAACAACACCTCAAAACCTCTCACAAGCTAATGCCTATGAACTCGGCTTTCACTAGACTCACTGGACAAAAAGAGTGTTAGTATTTCAGCCTTGACTGTGGATTCAGGGATTTGCAAATACCCAGAAGTCTTATTTTCAGATGAGGTTTCAGGGGTGAGCTTCTGGCTGGAGGGAAACCTTCATCAGCTACTTGCAGCACGGCTTTTACAGCCCAAAGGGGCTCAGCCTCAGACTTTCTGCTGGTGGTTCTTTGCTTGAACAAGATGTTTTCCGTGCTCCTACCCTGTGTATGAGGAGTCAGGTGCCTTGTTGGGCTGCTGTGGTCCCTGCTAGCTGCTGCTCCCCACAACTCAGTTCCCTCACTGCCACCAGCTCTGCACACTCTGCTGTCACATCCCCGACTGTGAAGTGCAGTGATTCATCATCTTCCTAATGAAGGCACCGATTTCATCTGTACTTCTTCCTGAAACATTAATGATACCCTGTGCCTGTGGCAGACCAGGCTCCTTCTGTTCCCTTGCAATCTCTAGCAGCAGCCTTGTGCAAGGGGAAACCAAACCTGTCGCAGGCCCACTTGAACGTCAAAACAAAAGCAGAGGCCTTTGCTAGTGAAGATCCCCTGGCACTGAGTGACACCACGCGGGGCTTCACTTTCAGATCAAAGGCTGCACCCAACCACACACGCACATACAGAGTCACTTCAGTTCTTGTTTTAACTACTTATTACACTTCCTTCATGAGTTGTTTTTTTTTTCTCTCTTGACTGTCATAAATCAACCCTCCTAATGCATATGTTATTGGTATTAGGAGGGGCATGGCAGAGTTAACAAGGAACTAAGACACAGTTCAAGCATCTCCATCTCCAAACCACTCCTACTGACAGTGATAGAACTGGGACACGTCTAACAAATGGCCAACATGTTAAATAGGTTGTGGCTCCGTTTGGTGGCCAAGCCTTGGCTAGAGTTGCTCAGAGCTGTCCCAGGAACCATGAAGCTTGCTGTGAAATGCACATAAGCTTTATTCTCAGTGGTGTGACTGCAGGCACTGCCTCCTTGGGAGCTATTTCATTTCAGGGCTTTAGGAAGCAGTGATTACCAGCCTGGCAGGGCAAGAGAGGAATAACCAATGTAGGTCAATGTAGCAGGAAGCAAAAACGTTAGTGCGCCAGGTTGTCCCTGGGGTCTATCTGACCAAAGAGGAGTGTATACGTAGGTGTAGGTATTGTATCTATACACAGTGTAAAGGTGTTGTTAGCTTTCTTTTTCCAGGGATGTGGATGCCTTGTGAGTAATCTGGCAGATGCCAGTCCCCTAAATCAAATCTGAGTTAAAATTAATTTCTCAGAGGGCAAGCCACCTTGGTGGCAACCCATCCCACCCAGATACAAAAGACACCCCAAATCCACCGTTGTAGTTTGGTGCACGTCCCAAAGAGCTCTGTAACTTGCTCCTGCAAGGCTACAGCATGCCAATAAACTTGGCAACCACCTCTGCTGTTACAGCATAAATACAAATCCAAATCTGAGCTAGACTTTGCCAGAGCAGAGAGCTGGAAAAACAAACAAACAGGAAAAATGCCTTTGACACCCTGCATTCCTGTTTCCTGGCCTCAGCCTGGCACAGACTGCAGGCAGGTCTCGGCAGCGAAGCAGTGTGGTGAGTGGCAGGGCCCAGGCAGCCCGGTGTGTTTCCTCTACTTGGGGATTTGGGAGTCATATTTGCATCTGAGTCCTGAAATGTTGCATCCTTCTGAGGCTGCTCCACTGTTCTGCACCAAAGCTGTTTTTGCACCAGGAGGCAGCCAGTACTCCACTTCCCAGCCTGCTGCACACCCCAGCAGCCCAGAGTGGCTGCAACACCCTCCTCCTGCTCTCCAAATTGCTTGAAGTGAGCCAATGGTGCACAAGTTATTAGGCAGCTGGATACAGAGCAAAGGAGATGGACAAGTGGGCAAACACACATGACCTTGCTTAAACCTCTCCACACCAGTGTCTCTGATGGTCCTCCAGCGCAGGGAATGTGTGTGTGTACTCCAGGCCTGAGGCAGGAAACCTCAAAGGGAAATGCACTGGGAGACAAAAGGCTTAGCCCCTCACTCTCCCCTTCTAATATTTGGCTGAAGAAAGACAAAGATAGGCCCAGATGGTCTGTTTAGTTTATTTGCCCTGGATTTAGACACCTCTCTGGCTAACCACCACAGCAGCAAACAAACCAAGACCTGTCATGCCCCCCTGCCCCATCTTCCCCCCGAGGAGGACCAGCTGGTGGGACGCCTGCAGCCCCTGAGAGGGCAGGGGCTGCTCCAAGCAGCTTGGAGGGGGCAGATTTGCAGGGTGAGCTCAGGCAGATATGGTTGTCAGGGGGATGGTAGCATAAACTCAGCAGCATGCAGGAGTCAAGCCTTGGATGTGATAGCAGTGGTGCTGATGGGGGAAAACTGGACTGGTGTTTCAGCTCTCCAACTGCCTTCCCTTTCTTCCTTCCAGCTTTTCCCCTCATTATTTTAAAAAAGAGATGTTAAGTATTTACAGGAGAGGCATTTAAGCAGGGAACGGTGTCTGAAAGCAGAGACCTGTGAGCACTTCTTTGGAGAGCCAACACAATGAATCTTTCTGACAGTCTGTGAGGAAGGCAGACAACCTCCAAGAAACAAGCTCAGAAACACTCAGAGCTTCCTCTCCTGCAGATTCCACATTGGAGGAAGGACAGCATATGACCCTTCCATCATTTTCTAGGCAGTAATGGTGCCCCCTTTCACACTCCAGCCATTTGTTTTCCCAGATGCACAGAGTTCTCCTTCACCTTGCCCAGGACTGGCTTCTGAGGAGGTCTCTACAGAATGACCGTATCTCTGTCTATGGCTTTTGCATTTGACTGGATGAGAAGAGGGTGCTGCTGGGCTTGGAAGATTTGGGCAGGCACAATCTGCATGAACAAAGAGAAAAGACAATTCCCTACTGCAGATTTAAGTCCTGGAAATGCCAAAGCTGGCAGAGGGAAACGGTAAAGGACTGAGAAAGTGACAATGCAGCAGGGAGCTGAGCAAAGATGCTCAGGGATGCAAACTCCAACCAAAATCCCTGCAGTGCTTTCTGGAGAGACAACAGCCTTGCAGTAAATTCAACAGTAAAGATTGCTGCAACCTGCCTTTTAAGAACTGCTTTGTAGCAGCAGAAGCAGCTGCTCAGTCAAAATAAAAGCTGTCCCTATGTTTGTGACATGGGAAGTTCTGTGACTTCAGTGTTCGTTCTGACTGAGGTAGGGGCTGCTCTGATCCCACACAAGGGATTTAACTAAACGGTGAGAAAGGGATGATTTACTAGCTTAGTAGTACACAGGCCATTAGCAAGACCAGGGACTGAACATGAGCAACAGACCCTGTTTCACCAGAGCCAGCTGCAAATCAAACCCCTTCTCAGCTGTGCACAGCTCATGCCCTTGCCCAGCAGGCGATTTCTGGAAGGTCTGTTCAGAATTAATGCCCAAATGACAGCTATGCATGGCTACAGAGAGATATGCATTTTCCTAGGACCTGGGTTTTGCTTTGTTTTGGGTTTTTTTTCCCTAAAAAGCATATTCCAAATGATGAAGAGCTCTGAGATGGAAATAACTGACCTGTGTTCCAGTTTTTCCCAGGGCAGCACTGGCCAGGCCTTCAGCCCCCACTTAGCAGGGGCAATAAGACTGGTCTGTTATCACACCTGAGACATTTCTCTAGCAGAGGCTAAAGAGAAGCAGCTATTTCTGGCTGAGGAACAAAAAAAGGGGTTCTCCAAGGATGTACAGTGGGCCTGGATAAGTCCTGAGAAGTGCTAGGGAAGGTCAGGGAATCCCAGAGGCAGAGTCAGTCACAGCAGGAGATGCTGGCACAAAGATGAGGGGTCCCAGCAAGAGCTGTGCTAAACACAGAAGAGGCACTCCTGAAACTCCACAATCATATTAACCTGTTAATTTATACAGCGGCTCTGTACAAAAATAGAAGGGTTCTAATAAGATTAACAATATTAAATAAATATTTCATAGAAAAAGTCTTTGGCCTAGTTCATAGCTCATCCTTTGGGTTGATGTTCATTTCACTCGGTCCTAGATGCTCCTGGTCCAACATCGCAATCACTTCATCTGCCTGGATTCGCTCCTGCAAAAGGGGAAGGGAAGAGGCTGTAACAGCAGAACTTCAGTGCTGGCTCTCAGTTCATCCAGTGCAGCTCAGCCTGCTGGGAGGACCCACAGCAAGCAGTTGATCCAAGCACCAGCAGTGTAGTTGAGAGGACTGGGCACTTGAGCTGGGCATTTGCTGGGCAAAATCAGTCAAACCACTTTGCATCTCAATACCTAATTCCTTCCTCCCTGCAGGGACTGCAATGGTTGGGGCAGAGCTGACGTATTGCTGTTCCCCTGCCTCACTTCGCTAGCAGCCACTGCTACAGCAAACCCTTCTCCTGTCCCCTCTGCTTCACGTGCATTTCCAGCTCTCTTGATTTCCTACAACACATGCACCAAGCACAGAGGATTTTCAGTTAGCACCAAAAAACAGAGAGCACAAGGGTTTTGCTCTCTCCCTGCATTTAGTTTTGCCTGTTGAAAGGCATCACATCCCAGGTCTCCCAAGGCATCTGGGTGCCCAGACTTCAGGCTGCCAAACCACCTCTGAGGACCCAGCAGCAGCCTCACACCACAGTGGAGGACTCCCCTGTTCACCAGGTTATCACCACTAGGTGTCAGAACGGGCCAGCCCAGCCCAACCCAGCGCAGCTCAGCGCAGGGACTGCCCGCACCCCGCTCAGCACCCCAGCCCGGGGACCCAGGGTGATGGGTGCCCAGCAGCATGGCTGGCAGGGAAAACTGTGCGGTCCCACAGGACCACTGGTTCATGTCCCTGTGGTGCCACAGATGGGAATGCTGCTGCAGGGGGTGTGACGGGGCAAAACGACGTGCTGGCTCTGGAGGATGAATATGGTCCAGGTTCCTCCGGGATGCTGGGTAAGCCCCAGCTCCCCTCACGTCGCGACGGAGGGACTCACCAGTTCTCTGTAAAGCGGGTCCAAGGTGAACCAGAGAGCCACAGCACACCGCTGGCCTTTAGTAACTGCCTTCACCCCATGGGGGTTCTCGCCGCCCGATGAGAAGCTGACCATTCGCCCACACTTGGGCTTGATGGAGGCCTGCGGGAAAACAGGTGTCACCAGGGCAGCAAGGAGCAGCACAGCTGCACGCACTGGCCATGTGTGGGCTCATCATGGGCCAGGGCCTGGGATCTTCCTGGGCATGTCTCTGCATCACTCCAGTGAGCTGCTCTGCAGGACATGCAGAGCTCTGGGCACGGTGGTAAAAATGTGTGGGGTAAACAGGGAAGCGTGAGGCCTGACCCTGCTGTGCAGCCATCATGCAGAAATGAGATGGTGGCATGAAGTCCTTGCAAAGCCTGCAAGCGACCACTACAGCAAAACAGGGCGACAGCATAGCTCCAGGGAGGTCCAGGCTAAACCTGGCATGGGCTGTGAAACACCTTTCTTCTTTCTGCTGAATCCACAACAGGTATCCTGCAGGAATCTCAGAGGCAGAAGTGCCAAGCAAACCAACCCTCTGGCACTAGCCTTAGGTAGATGCAATCTACCCTCCAGTATATACTGGTCTTCAGAAACTCAGCATTGTGCCCAGATGCTCTGTCCAACCACAGAGAAGGTGCCCAGCCTCCCAAACGGCCCCACGCAGAGGTGGGAGCTTGTGCCTGAGCCCCATCCCTCTCAAGGACTGATGTCCACCACTGCGACCTGCTCTGGGCCAGACACTGCATATGTAAAGAGGCATTGCTTCGTGTTTGACCACAAGATGGGGTGGGAGTTCAGTGGTCCTCCGGCAGGGATGACTCTCAGCCATTGCCCTGCAGGCTCCCTGTTCAGCACGGCCTCTGGGCAGGGCACAGAAGGTCTGTGCACCTCTGCCAGCAGGATTTTGTATAGGCTTGTTGCCAGGTGGGATCTACAGGCTGCCTGGGGAAGCCCTGAGCCCCAGCACAGGCTGCTGATGAATGGTGTTTGGTTCACAGCACCTACTTACCGTCACAGTTTTGGCATCCATCTCAGTGAAAATGAACTCTCCTCCTTCAAAATCTGCATTCATGTACAGGAGGGCACTGGAGAGGAAGCAGGAGATCCCTATGAGGGTGGCAGTAGGGAGGACTTCAGGTTGTCCTCAGCCTCTGGGGAAGATCCCACTCCACCGAGACATGGGTGGAGGGGCTGCTGGGCAGAGGAGGTCCTGCCGTGGGGCTGGTCAGGGCCACCCAAACTGCCCCCATTCTGGAGCCACTGATGAGAACCAGCAGATCTCTCCTTGGCTAGGGAACAATTCTCAAAATGTCCCCTGGGTCCCACTAGCTCTCATCCTTCTGTTTTGCACCAAAACCACCTGGTAAGAGACACAGGCCTGTGGGCCACAGCTGGGCTTTCCCAACCCTAAAATATCACAGAGCCATTACAGTTAAACTCTGGCACTTGCTGCCACCAGCTGCCACCAGCTGGATCTCACTTCTGCCAGATGATGGGAGGCACCAGCATTAGGGCTTACAGCCCTGCCTCATGTAGGGTCCCCAGCAGCAGCCCCCCTCTTCCTTCCTACCTGTAGTCCCGAAAGGTGTAGGCAGGAGGCTCCTTCCAGCACTCATTGGCCTCAGGGTCCAAGAGGCAGTTGTCAGCGTGGATGGGGTGGCTCAGGTCATTCCTCCTCTCCTGCTGGCCTAGGCAGGACCATGTGGAGGAAGGGGGAAGGAGAAGGGGTAGATGAGATGGAAATGCCATGCGCTGTGGGGTCCATCACAGTGGGGAGCCTGCCCCAACCCCACTCCAGGTGGTGTTCACAGGTGAGAGGATGAAAGGGAAGGCTGGGGAGAAAAGGCAACATCTGAGGACGTAGATTTGCACAGCTATGCTTGATCCTTACTGCAGGGAAGAGAGATGAAGAGCTGGTGGAATGGAAAGGAGAAAGGACAGTGAGAGGAGGCAAGAGAAGAGGGGAGAGAAAAGAGGAAGAGTTGGAGACATGAAAAACAAGAGACACCCCAGAAATGAGCTCTTTGGGACAGCAGTGCCCACTCTTTGTTTCTGCGGGGACAGTGATTTCGCCCAGCCCTCAGCCCCCAGTTCAAGCATCAGGCAAAACAGAGCTACCCTCAGGCTTGGGGCACCCACTCGTAAAGCCCTTGTGAAGGGGCTGAATGCCTCCCGTCCTCCCAGTCCTGCCCTTCCGCCAGTCCCCTGAGCCCTCACCAGAGAGGGCGGTGCGGCACACCAGGTGGGTGTAGGAGAAGTAGAGCGTGGAGTTCAGCATGAAGTAGGACTCGACGATCCTGCGAGCCTTCTCGCTGATGTCGTAGAAGAGCCGGGCGCTCTTCAGTGGGACACGGCCCTCGTAGCCATACTGGGCAAGGAGAAGGGGTGAGACAGGGTCAGTGTCCCATGCTGGCTGGGAGGGAGGTCATGGGAGAGGAGGAGGGAAGATGTACCTTGAGGGCTTTGAGGACAGTGGCTCCTTCAAATCTTTCATTCGGGGTGTGGGGGGACGTTTTGCCCCTGTAACCGTCTCCAGCCAACATGATCCCCTGGAAGACATGAACACAGGTGAGGGTTTAACTGGTTCCCCAGGAGAGGGGCAGCTGCAAAGGAAGCACCTGACACCCTCTTCTCCAAAGCCCCCAGGGCTGCATTCACCAGGTCAGATGAGTTGTGTGGGAAGGCTCTGCAGCAATCCATGAACACAGTCCATTCCAAGATGCTGGAAAACAGCTACACATCTCCCGAATGGGGATGTTCAGGCACCTTCAGTCCTAGTCTCAGCTGATGACGAATGAGAAGGCTCAACCAGGCTTATGTATGAGCATCCTTTGGGATTGTGTCCAACATGCAGGAAAGAGCTATTTCTGCATGGCCTCTGTCTTTGCAGCATGTTTCTAGGAACAGCCCAAGATTGGAGTAGCAGGTCCCGTGCTGCAGTTATGGATGTGTTACGGGGATAAGTGTCTGACTGCTCTCCATGGCAACCTGGCATCAGCTGCAGCACTCAAGAGTGAGGCATCAACCCTGAACCTCTCCAGGGGCTGATCACACATTCAGCTCTCATGAGACAGATGCTGGGGAGAGCATCAGGCACTCAGCCCAGGTGGTGGTCACGTCCCACCCAAGCACATTGTCTACTTACACTGGCCACCCTGTGAAGCTCTCGGCACTGCTCCTCTGAAATGACATTGTCCAGTAGCACTCGCTGGGTGCCGTTCAGCTGCTGCGAGTTATAGACAAACTTCACATCGCTGTAGAGAAGCGGACCCCCTGATGGAAAGAGAGACACAAAATGACCCTGCTGTACATGCCCTGGCCTTGTTGACATCTTGCACCGTGGCTGAAGTCAGACAGCTGAAGTCATTGGTGTGCTGCAGGCAAAGAACTTCACACCAGCGAGCAGAGTCTGGCCTCAGATCAGCAACAAAAGAAACCGAAGCAATGGAAACACACAGAGATGAAATCAATTTGCTGCATGAGCATCAGCATTTTCCACCTTCTCGTTAGCTGCTTTGCAAAGGCAGGGACCACAGCCTGAAACTCCAAAACCTGATGGGACATGACGAGAGACACCAGTTAACTTGGCTCTCCTGCCCAGCAGCCAACATCAACAGAGGCCGTAAGTTTCCATTGCATTTGTGCTGTGTGGATCTTGCCTGTTTGGCACGCAAAGCCGCTCTCTGCAATTGTCATCACTGGGCTTTTCGTCTTTTACACTCATCGGAAACCTAACCAGTGCTGAGCTTGCAGCAAGCATCACTTGTTCTCCACCAAGAATGGGGGCTGGAGGTGAGTGAGCCTGAGGACAATCTTCCTCTGCAGAGGCAAAGGAGTTGCCATGGCTGTCGGTGCCAACCCTTGCTCCTTGCCTCTACGCTGCCTCCCTCCGGCTGCTAGAAGCCAATGGCTTGGCTGCGTTTTGGAGGTCCCAGGCAGCATCCCTGGGATGGGAATACAACCACAGCTGGACTTGCACACTCCTGGGCTCCTGCCTGGTACAGGGCAAGTGAGCCTTGCCATGTGCTGAGCAAACAGGCAAGGAGAAGAGAGAGATTAGGAAGGTGAAATGCATCTAAATTGTGGAAAAATTTATCTGTTATTACAGAGCCACAATAAAACAGAGGAAACAGACCTGCAGAGCTCCTCTCATCATGTGGCATACGAAAACTCCTCTGTTACACTTTCATAACTACTACTTTTGCTGTCTGCTGAGGCATATCGTGTGATTTTGGAAGGTCTCCTTGGTCTACGGAGATCACATAACCTTGAGGGCAAAATCCTGCCACTAACACTAACTGAAGAGTTAGATTTCTTGGAAACAGAAAAGATGGAATGTTCCTCATGTTCACTTTGCTGATCTTGCTGCCTGATAATAGGATTTATTATAAATGCAGCTGGATCAGAAATAGGAATCTGAAATCCAAACTACAGGCACACTCCAGCTCAGGGATAAGTTTTCCAACTCGGATGTTGTTCTTCCCCAGCCATAGGCACATGAGAGATGAACCTGGAAGGCATCACTCACCACTTCTCCAGCTTCTTCTGTTCCTCCCAAGGAGCTAGCAGGGGCTGCTCTGTGCTGTGAACACTGAACCTTTGTCCCACAGTAGCAGCATGCTTCCAGCTGCATTACTTGCCCCCACCACCTCCAAGCACCGGCATGTGAACGCTCTAGACAGGGTGGTTGACAGCTAGAAACTGGGGAATTCTTTGGACTTTTTGGGGTGAAGGAATTGGTGAAAAAGAGGAAGGGGAGAAGAAAAGAAGTACAGAAGAGACGTAAAAAATTAAAATGGGTTTTTCTTTTTCTCCTTTGGCCTTTTCTCATCTTTTTCCAAGTGAAAAGAGATAGAAAAAAGACAACAGAGAAAGGAAGTGGCTGGATGGGAAAAAATCTCATTTTGTTTTTGAATGGTTTCATTTTTCTTTATCAATTTGAAAACATTCTGCAACTAAACCAGAATAAAAGCATAGAGAGAAGAAAAAACCAGAAAAAGACACACTCTGAAATTATTTGGTTATAGAAGGCAAACAGGCCAACAGATAGAAATCAACCAGCTCTTGGTTTAAGCAAGCTCTCTTGGATCTTCCTGTGGTATTCATCTATTTTATACATGGCTAGAGAAGGGATAACATTACTCTGAACACAACACTGAGCAGCTGGAGACAACTTGGGCCATGGAAAGCCATGAAATTCCCCCAAAAGCCCAACCATCCATTGCATTGCAGGGAAGCTTAATGGCCTGCTGCTGTGGAGCTGGCCCACTAGAGACACAAGACGCCTTCTGGCTTGAGATCCCATGGTTTTGCAGCAAGGAACATGCTTTGGTATTTGGCTATATTATAATTTTTCAAAATGATTATGACGGGAAATTCTGTCTTTAGTAGAAGCAGTAAGATATTTTCTGTGGTTGCTGAAAATGTGCTGAAATCAGTTCAAATGTCTGCCGACAGGCTTTAAAACCGAGTGATTTGATGTAAGCCAAGACATGAAATCACAAGCCGGTCTGCAAAGAGAAACAGTTATTAACGTGGTGTGATCCAGCACGTTTAGCAAAGCATCAGGATTGGAGTTCCCAAAACCTAATGCCTCCAGCATCCATCCTTCTGCAGCCTGGACAACAGGGAACATTTTAATCTTAAAAGCACCTGGGGGAAAGACTACAGTTTGCTGGTGCCACCTTCCCCATGGTGAGGAGGACCCAGCCTCCCAGCTCCACAAGTCAGTGCTCTGCACTGAGCAGCTCAGCAAGTGGGAAAAGCAAGTCCAAGAGCAGAGCAGTGCTGGTGCTCTGTCTCTTAAACAAAAATTTAGCCCTGTCGGATAGGACTGGCCATCACTGCTCAGTGACT
The DNA here is from genome assembly GCF_000710305.1 of Buceros rhinoceros silvestris. NCBI lineage: Eukaryota > Metazoa > Chordata > Aves > Bucerotiformes > Bucerotidae > Buceros > Buceros rhinoceros. Next base: position 35,162 of record NW_010411350.1, on the reverse strand, counting down.
AGCTTCTACAGTCTGCACTCTCTAGCAATAGGAAAAAGCCTTCTGATTTTGTTGAAACATGTTCATCAGACTTACCCTCCTTCAGCTCTCGATCTGGTTTCGTAATGGGTTTCTTTGCCAGGGAAAGGCGGGGCCCATCTTCTGGTTCACTGCTAATACTTGATGGGACACTGAGGACAAGAGAGAAGAGGAACATCATGACTTCGGCCACAGGTCTCCAGTTCTGGGAATTGCACTGTTTTGCACCCTTTGGAAACCAATACATGAAAAAAAATGGGCATAATTGGTTCTCTGCACATATGTCACAACCATACAAGTAGAAGCCCTCACCTTATCCCATGGCAGTGTTTTTCTTGTAATGGGAACAACAGTTTCCACCAGCAAACCAAACTACAGACACCAACAAATCTGAACAGCAACACTTGCCTCATCAACCAAGTGCCCTCTAGACCACTGCTGGTTTTGAGACACTCAGCTAAAATAAGGTCCTTCTGGGAATGTTTGTAATGGTAAGGGGCAAAGGGCACTAATTCAACCACGGTGGGGTTCTGAGGCGGATGGGCAGCACCCCCTGAGTGGCAGGCATCATGGGCACATCCTCTTTACCCCACTGCAGGGACTGGTGAAGCCACAGGCTCAGCTGGGGTGGGTGGTTGCTCACCTGTGCTCATCCTGGCGGGCACCGTACCTGTTCCAGTAGTTCTGCAGGAAAAGAGAGAAGTTGTGGTGCTTAATTTAATGCCCCAGCTGAAGCCAGGGAGCTACCTGTTCTGTCTTGCACCCAGGGACATCAGCCAGCCTCTCTGGTATGGATCCAGCCCAAACAACTTTGGGCAATTGCCTAGGGTCACCAAATTGAAAATGTAACACCAACCCAAACTGGCATTGTATGATGAGTACAGAGGAAGCCTGGCTTTCCCACCCCAGTACCAGCAAAATGGCTGAGAAGCAGCCAGACAGCACAGAAGAGCTGGACTAGTCTGCATCTGCTTCTCCTTTACCCTGGGAAAGTCTACCTTTCTTGCTTTGTCATAATCATTTTCCCAGAGAGAACAAACCAGGCCAAGACCCAGCTCCTGAGTCACCCACATGGGTCTCACTTTACAGGAGAGGTGAGGGGGGCAGGTTCTATAGCTGTGAACTCCTAAAGGTCCTGCCCATAGCAGACCCGAGCATTACCGGCTCCGTGTAGCTGTATCCGAGGCCAGCCGCAGCCACCTGTAAGAGGTGAGATTCCAGCTTGTGGCGCCGCAGCAGTGTTTTTGGTTCCTGAAAAGATGAGGGAAAGGGGAATACTTGTACATGAAGTTTTCACAAGACACAGGCAATGCACCTCTGCTTTCCACGCAACACCACAGACTCCTATGTGGCAAGAGATGCCTGGGTCATCCCTTAGAAGACCTGATGGCTCCCTCAGACAGGCCTGAGCCACTCACTACATTACAGAAGGAGAGGTGTTCAGCAACTCATTCAGGATACGTGTCCGTAGCTGGCAGAGAGGACTTAGCATCTTGGAAAGCCTCCAAATATCCAGGCAAGGGGCTGGCCAGAGAAGCCCCAGCTGAAGAATGGGAGGCAGGTTCAGGCTGGCGGAGCAGAGACCCTGGCTGGGCTTTGCCTCGGTTCCCCATCTGCAACATGGAGCCCATAGGGTGGCGGTGGGTGGGCTGCAGGCGTTGCAGCGTGGGACACAGTCAGGGTGCTTCAAAAGGGACCGCAAAGCTCAGCCAACTGGAAATCATCCAAAGGGATTTTTTTCATAATGAAACAAAAATGTAAACAAAACGCTGGCTTTTCTTCCAGAAAATGACTTTGCAAAGAAAAACTATTTTTTGTTTGTTTGATTGTTTTCAGAAAATTTCGAAAACACCTAAATGTTTTTCTCAACTTCAGTTTTTTTCTGATTCACTTTATGAGGATAAATAGGAATTGTTCTTGGTTTTTATCATTTCCATTTTCTCTTTTAGCATTTTGCCAAATCCACCTCGATTCTCCTGGAATTCAAGGAATTCCCAAGGGAGTGGAAAATCCAGTTCCTGTCTACTCTCTACTGATGGCACAAGAGGAATGAGCCTCAGCAGAGCTGTGGTGGGACAGGAGGAATTTCTCCTCTTCTGCATCATGAGAAAGGCAGCCCCAGGCCCACAGATAAAGGCTGCTCAGACTAGAGAGGAAGCCTGTCCCGCTGTGTGACTGACCACATACTGTTTGGTTGTTTGACCCCCAGCGTAACTCTGTGATAGCAAAACTACTCCCCGCAGAACAGGCAGAGCACTGAACTCCAAGCTCAGTGACTTGAGAGTAACACCAACAACCCAGCCTGCCTCTGGGAAAATACTTCTCAGCCCTCTTTTAACAGAGGTTTCCCTCTGCTCAGTTCTTCACTGCATTCCTCCTTCACGTCTCCTCCAGAGCACTGAACAAGAGGAGTGTTGACATTGTTGAGGCTCTCAGTTATTGCCCTCCTTGTCCTTGCTAGGGTTTTGCTAAGCTGAAGTTCCCATTTAAAGAAGATGCTGCTCTCCAGCTTCTCCCCAGCACCTGTGACCCTGGATTTCCACCCTGACAATTAGCTAGTCCAGCATCTCCACATCTGTTTTCAAAGTGGAAAGCTGCCAAGCTGCTTTTATTTCCAGCTGATGCTTTTGTTAAAGCCTCCAACCAAGGGCTCTTAGGTGATACTCACTCTCACCTTTCTGGGTTTGATGGTGTCTGGATCCATTGTACGTTCCAAGAGGCTCTCATAATAAGCTGCATTCTCCAAGACATCTTCATCATCTGGGTGGAAGAGGAGGTAGGACTTGGCACACTCCAGGGCTTTTATGTAGTCACCAACTGGGAGGCAACAAAACAGTTGTCAGGGGGGGCAGAGGGGGGCACAGCCGTGGTGGTTGTGCCAGGCACTCAGGCAGAGCACGGCAGGACAGAGCTGAGGAGGAAGGAGGGCAGAGAGGGAGGGCACAGCCTGAGCTCTCCATCAGCTGAAGGGTAAGCCTGGCACTTTACAAGGCTCTTTTGATGCAATATTGTTTAAACCCCTCCATTTCACCATCGGGGAATCTGAGGACAGAGACACAGTTTCTATGTGGTCAGGCACAGGTCGTATGGTATCCAAACCAGATCCAACTGGATGGGCAGGATGTGGATGCTGCCCGGCAGCATCCCTCAGGGTTCTGGGGGGTTTTAATCCACCACATTAAACTTCTAATTTGCAGAGGAATAAAAAGTCTCTGTCAGCATGAAAGGCTGCTCACTCCTCCAGCTTTCTTGCCATTGCATTGATGAATTAGGAAGCTTTAGGTTTGAGTAGCAATTTTGACCCTCATACATTCTGCCTTTTTCGGGGAAGAGCTCTTAGTGCAAGCCTGAGATACCAGAATTCTGCCTAGATTGTCTTTTATGTAAGAGAACATAATAAAAGACCATACAAGACCACACAACTGCCAACTCCTGATGCTTTGCAATGTTGCCAACTCCTGCAACTTTACTGTGACTCTTGAAATATTCGGTAATTAGCAAAACCTGGCATCTTGCAATAAGGTTGGGCTAACTTGTCTGCTACATATTAACTTAGAAACTGTATCAGTTGGTTTCAGAAAATGTGAAACACATAAATCCCAAGAACTTTAATAACAAAAGGCAAATGAAAGGACCCTAAAAAAGAATTATTTATTTAAAGAATAATAATGTTTAAGCTAAAGGTTGGGCTTTTAAAACCTGACTGGTGATTTAAAACACTTTCACAGAAATACGTAATTGCAATTCAGTTACCCTGACTTTTGAAGAGACAGTTTCCCATGTCCTTTGCTTCTTGACTCTCTCAGACCATACCATACCACTGCATCACTGTAGCGTGGACATTATGAGGACATAGCCTGATTTCCACATGAAGCAATTAACACTGGTACAACATGTAACAAAACTCAGCAAGCCCTATGAGGAACAGAAAGTCAGCCTTTACCTCTGTAATAGGCAAACTGCAAGTAGTCGTAATGGAGGGGAAGGAAATTTTCGATGGGTGAGATACGGCCCGAACGTGTGGCGAGCTCTCGGACACAGTCATGTTTGCAGGCCAGGACTTGCATGTAGTGATCTGCCAAGAAAAGAGGGAGAGGATGGTCTGAACTGAAAAGGATGGTGATAGGGCTGAAACGAGGACAGAGAGAGGTTAAATGTCCCCAACTGAAGGACATGCTTCTCAAGCTGCTCTGGTCCAGAAGACAACTGTGCACCTAGAGAAAGAGCTCAGCCTCATTCTCAAAGCCAATGGACAGTTGCAGACATATTTTGGTCCCCCTTGAGAAATGTATTCCTCCTTCCGTCAGCTGTAGAGGGAGCTTGAGCATCTCTTTTGTGTGCTGGGAGCTGCTGCTTCTGCCCAGGAAAGCTGGGTGGATGCAGGGACGTGCAGGTGGCAGGTAGCTCTTCACCTCCAAGAGCCAAACCAAAGGCAAGGACACCCACAAAGCAAGCAGAGATGTGAAGACAAGATGGCCACACAAAAGCCATCTCCACACTCCCTTTCCTTAGCTCATCTTTAATCCTCTCCTTCCCGCAGCAAGAAAGCTCCCAGAGGTAACAAGGAGGTTTAGATCAGAGGGGTCAGTGCAGCATCTTAAGCACAGCTGAGCAAGACTGAAAGGTCTAACGTGCAAATATTGGCAACAAACCCCCTGTGTATGCTGCTTCTCATCTCTGGGAGATGAGATCTCACAGGGAAACACAAGCACGTGGTAAACATCTGCCATTAGCAAGGCTTCTTAACTGGTGGGAGTCCACAATATCGGCGTTGTATCAGCTGTACAGTTTTGAAGCCAATGATGACATCTGATTCCAGTTTGGAGTCTTTGTTGCAATGTACTTACAAATCTATTTTGCTTGCTCTGTCTCTGTGCACCATTAAAAACCTTAAACAACAAACACAGGCTTGGAAAAAAACATGTGCTCAGCTACCAAAGCATTTCTCAGAGCTGCCAAAAAAAACAGCCTGAAGAATTTGCAGTGAAATCAAGTGGAAACTCAAAACAGTCCTCATTTGCTCAGGGCAGGTAGTCTGAGTAGTTACCTGATTTACCATACACATCCAGGGCATTGCAGTAAGGAAAGCAAGAAGGAAAAGGACATAAATAATTTTGTTGTAATTTAAACCTATTTAAGCATCCTAGACCTGGAATAATCCATCACTGAGACACACTGCTTTTTCTTGGTACTGTCAAGGTGCCCTCAGAACAGGCCATATAGACTGGAACTGATTCACTGAAATGCATCTGTCCCCAGGGTGGAGAGGTGAGAGTGTTTCAACTCCCATGCAGCAGCACAGCAAATCACCCTGGGATTGGGATTGAAGAGAGAAACAAATTTTGAAGAAACTTAAACTTTCTTTTCTTGGTGTATTAATATTCCCATTCCCTGCTGAAACATCTGGGGCTGAGTGCCCTGGAGCCAGCAGTAAACTCTGGATTATGCTGTCCTGTAAGGAACTGCTTGATTCCCTATAGCAAAGCTGTTGCATTACGTATTGTATTTCCCTCCATGTGCCCTAATTTCATTGTTTCTTTGCATGCTTGAACAGTCCTGGCGTTTGGAGTTGTTATTCCCAGGCATATCTAGCCAAGCCAAGTCATAGCACTTGCAGAGACCATCTGGCTTGTTCTCAGTCCCCAGTGATTACTGGGTTGAGGACCACCACATCATGACCACATCCATGCTCCACGTGGTCCAGCACAGAAACATCTTCACTGCTCACCGGGGCTGCCCTCGACTTGAACAGAAACAACAGAGACCAAAACCTGTTCGACAAATAGCAGCTTTCAGAGAGGAGGAAAGTTGGTTTTCTTTGCCGCGGAAGGCTACTCTCTTGGAGAGCTTGATATGGCCCTTGGTTATGGCTTTAGAAGCAGGCATAATCAGCTGACAGTAACACTGGTACCAAATCAGCCTTTACAACACTCCTCCTATTTTTCACATGGGTAAATAAACCCAAAAAAGGCAGTTTCTCATCCGGTGTGTTGGTGGTTTTTCATCTTGGTCATTTCAACTAGATTTCCTGTCTTGACACAAACAGAATTATGCAAAACCAAAAATCAGTCTGCATCTGAGAGAAGTATTTTCCACACAAGAAAAAAGATTCCAGAGCTTCATGCAGCTCCATGAGCATGATAAATAAGATTTCTGCACCACACAAACTTTAATTTATTGCTCTTCTTTTCCTTACAACTAATTAAACATATCTCATTTCTGCTGATAATGAACTGTTTTAATCCCATCTGGTTCAGAGCCACCCGTGCAAATCTGAAGATCACGCAGCAATGTTCAATTCTCGACAGAGATTTCAGTAAAGATCATAATTAGGTGGGCCTCCACTAATGACAAATTCATCCTCTTGGACGATGAGGAAATCTATGTTCCGAGGCTTTTTGGCAACTTTCCTGGCCATCCAGAGCATGGCCAAGAGTACTCCGCTACTCTACTCATACGCACAGAAAAACAGAGAAAATATAAACAGAGGGCAGCGATATCTAGATTGCAGTGAGGTACGTGACACTGCGTAGAGGGGTGAACCAAGGCAGTTTATGTTAAAGCGCCTATACTTTCACCACTTACAGAAAGCTGCAAATGCTCCATACATCTGGAAACGCGATCGTTCTAGCCCAGCTTCTATTCAGGACCCAACTGAGAAGCTCTAATTCCCTGTCCTCTGGATTTGCATTTTCTGGCCTTCCAAGTGCCTCCTGCAGTGTTACCCACCAGCAGCAGTGATGGAAGGGAAGACTTCACCAAACCCAGCCAAAGGCCCAGACTCAATAATTAAAAACATTGCAGAATCAAGGGTGAGAACCCTCAAGATGCAAAAAGATCTCACCTGCAATAGCTTCATAGAGGCCAGCCTTATATTCCAGGTACTCATGCTCCTCAAATCTCTGTGGTCCCTCGCACATGATCTGGCAATCTTCGTCCTCGGAGTAGTACCCTTTCAGTGCACGCTCCAGAAAGTCAATGGCGAGTTTGTACTCCTCCTTGTCGTAGTGCCTTACTCCAGCACTGTAGTCCTCCTGCAAAGCAGGTAGGCAGAAGACAAGATTGTGAGCAGGCTACTCAGCTCGGGCTAAGCATCCCGTCCTTGCCAACTGCAAGTGCTTCTCAAAGGAAGGTACAAGTGGGCTGGGACAGAACTACCTCCCCGGCTACCTAACAGATGTAAGCAGATGTATCAAACCATCTTTAAGTCACCAATGGACTTTTGGATCATGGGAACCTCATGAACCTGTCTAAGTGCTCTTCTGAACTCCTCTATACTTAGGCAAATCTGTCTTAAAATGGCCCCTAATAAGCACCTCCATTAATTACACCAAACGGCCACTCCTGCTTCTTTGTGCCTTATGAAATCAGAATGTTGGGGGTGGCCCTGGTATTTGTGTTGGGCTTTCACTTTGGGGAGGTGGAAAAAGCTGTCACTCTCACTCTCTGCCTGCCACACTGCATCCTCACTAGCATAGTCACTGGGATAACCCAGCTCAAAAGAAACATGTATAAGCCAAGATCTGTCCATCAGCGCCCATGGAGGCATCCATCAAAGCTGCCTGCTGGTGCATGTTCACAGCCATGGGTGACCCCAGAGTACCCTGAAGAGAAGGACCGAGTTGGGGATGTAGCCACTAAACAAAGAGCAGAGTGCCTTGAAAAAGCAGGAGCTGCCTCGCCTTAAAGGAGAACACTGAAAAGGAGATTTTAATTTGCTGTTTTGTAATACAGACCTCGGCAAGAATCTCCCCTTTCATAGACGATGCCCTCTTAACCTCCTAAATCTCTTCTCTCCAGACTGCCTGACACTTAACCTAGATACCTCTTCAGCTCAGACTCACCATGTGCTGCTTGGCCTCCCGGTCAATCAAGATGACCTTCCCTGATGAGGTCTTGTAGTTCTCAATGTCCTGCTGTATCTCCATGTGCTCAGGGTTTGCCATGAAGAAAGTGTGAGCTGCATTTGCTGCCTCCTCCAGCTTGTTCAGCTGTAACAAAGTAAGAAAGGCCAAGTGAATTGGTGATGTAGGACAGTGAACACAGCAGTTTATCTTGCATCCTCTTGACACCTATACATCTGACACCCTTCTGACATGACTGGACCGAGCAATGATGGGATAACCAAGGAAAACCTGAATGCAGAGGCTAAGGAAAAATGAGAGGGAAGTCCCAGTGCATGGGAAACTGGAAGAGCTGGAGTTCCCGAGAGCCAAACAAGTCACTTAATCTGTCTGCAACATGGTGTGACGGTGATGGGGTCCAGCCTATTTTCCAACTGCACACCCTCTGAACTCAGTTACTCCAACCTCCTATGAAGTCCCAGGTAGAGAGATGGTCTTGTGAGATATTAGACACAGAGAGGAGAAGAAAGCCACTGAGACTACAAGCCTTGGAGGCCGGGCTAGGTCCAGGCTAAGGGCTTCTGCTTGTACATGGGGACTTGGGAGCATTTATAAAGCTGTGTATAGCTGCAAAAGGCCAGACTCCGCTGATAGTGGCAGAGATATAAAGAGGAGTTTATCTTAGTATATCAGGTTACTCTGGATTTTGAGATTCAGAACTGAGACCAGATATTAGTTTCACCTTGGAGAAAGCCTCTTAAATATCAGAAACGCTAGTGCTAAACACCTGCACAGCACCTGCCAGGAGCTCAGAGAGCAGGACGGATGTTCAGGTGAAACATCTGCATGACCAAGGAGGAGAGAGGCCACTTCCATGGCTAATGCACTTGCTCCTGAAAGAAAACCAACACCACCGAGCACCAGCAAGGTGCAGAGTCAGGACCCTGGGATATGTCTACAGTCTGAGCAGGCTTGCCTAAGTGTGGTAGCCAGGACCAGGCTAACACTAGCCCTGGCAAGGCTACATCCAGGTGTTCTCCCTGATGGTGAAACCCACAACAAGCCCTGTGCCACTGCTGCTAGGGCTCCTCCTGAGGCAATGGAGCCAGCGAGCTCAGGCACATTTATGCTGTACTGCAGTAATGGTATGGCAGCCCACCTGCACTCACACCCACCGGACAACCCGACTGGCAAAATGACAAGAACTGAAAAGAGATCTGCAGAGAAGCATGAGCTTCACACCTCGTTATTCTATGTCTGGAGCAGGGCAGAGAGGCCATGTGAGGTGAGGCAAGGCCATGACCGCCCTCATGACCCTGCTCATCCCCAGGAGACTATAGTGGCTTCCTTGGGGCTCCTTAACACTGGATTAACACTTGCACTTGCACTTAAAGAGCTATAGCTTGTCTTTCAGCCAAGCCATAAGAAACACTCAAAATTTTTTCAGTGAGACCCTGTGAACTGCCTAGTACCCCGCATTTCTCAGGGGCTCAGAGAGGACATACGAACACTCATCACCGGGTGGGCATATAGTAACTAGTTTAATCTCTAATGTATGATTATCTTCAGAGATGTGGCTGAACTGCCAATTGTCTAAGCACCCACCTCACCAGCAGGTTACTTGTTACCCCTGCAGAAGCATTTTGCAATCATTAAAATTAAAACACACATCTGTTAACACAAGAAATTCTGTTGGACGAAGTGGGATTTACAACTAGGTGAAATCATGGGGCTTTCTCCTTGAGGAAAGACTCTGCAAATGCATATCCTATGGCAATTCTGCATGTGCACCTTGTGAAAGCTTTGTGGTGATATACTAAGAGAAAAAATGCAAAGGATTTGCTCAGGGCACTTGGCAGCAGCAACAGCATGACAAAATGTCCTTGTTTATGCTGAATGCTGTTCTGAGCAGGAATAGCTGGAGTGAGGCAGGGTCAACAGGTTTAATTTGGTTGGACAAGGAGAGTTCCCATGGAAGCACCTAGCCCGCACCAAATCACTCTGCTCCTATTTGCAAGTGGAGCTGTGTGCCAGCCTTAGTAAAATACCCCAGTAGTTCACCTGGCAGAATGATGCCTCCTTTCTTACTGCACATAAAGCTTAGCAAGACTCAGGAAAATAACAGGATGAAGACATGCATTATTTCTGAGAAGTAACTTTCTCTAAGGGTGTCATGGAAGGAGCATTTTTTGGCCGTGAAGGAAGCAGGGGATGGTCTTTGAATCTCCACTCCCAAACACAATTTCCAAGTGGCAAATATTTTAAAATTACTGTAACAGGTTTCCTTTGGCTTTTCCTCATAACCAGGTGGAATTAGGAAGTGCAGCAAGCTGCTGAAAGCAATTTTTGCATTAAAAAGGGGAGACAGATAGATGATGGCGATTGGGAGCCCAGCTTAAAGGTGAGGGAAGCAGGGAAGATGCAGAGCACAGCAGGACAAGCATCAAGCCTCCTGGCATGGAGCAAATCCCCCTGAGAAGCATCCAGCACTTTCATCCGGGCTGTTTAGATTAGGACAAATGCAAACACAGTCTGCAGAGCAAACAAGGGGGCTACCATGAGTCAAACTGGTGGCAAGTGGAGACATTCTGGCTGTTGAAAATCACTGGCTCAGCTTGTCAGGGATGCCTGAGTGATTCTGATAGACACTGAATGGAGCAAACACCCAGATCTACCAAGGGATTTGTGAAATTGGCACTTCTGTATCAGATGAGCTGTTTCAGACACTCTCTCACATTACTTACTGGCATGTGGAGACATTTTGACAGCAGATGTCTGGATACATGAAGCCCTTTTGAAGGAAAAGCCCAGTTATCAATGTGGGTCCAGACCTATGCCAGGCGGATGCTCTCCTAAACCCCCGCTGTTGCTCTGCTACTCCAGCACAGCCAAAATTGCTTGTATGATTCCCAGCAAATACCTCCAAAAGGAAGATGAAAGCTCCAGTCAGCTGGCATCGCTGCCCAGTGCCTGGATCTGCTCTTTGAACACCAAAGCACCAAGGTGATGCAACGCCCACAGAAAAACAAAAGAATTGTCTTGTGTAAACTTCAGAAGATTTTCAGGATTAGTTCTGCACTGACAACTCACACAGGGAAACCAACTGTTCATGCAAAACCAAGATCTATTCCAGCCCTTCTCTTGGAGTTTTCCTGAGGACACCACTCCTCAGAATAACCCCTTGGCTTCCCAGCAGGTGAGCAAAATGACTGTAAGAAATTTTTACCCAGGACAGCACAAAAAAACCCCAAAATCCCTTCGGTGTAGGAATACATAAAAAAAAAAAAAAGAAAAAAAACCGAGAGAGAAACATACATCACATCCTGAAAAAGGTCAGCTCAACATAATCCCATCCTGGAAAAGTCCATTGTGGCTGGACAGCATCTTCTACAGAAGAAAGGACAAACCAGAGCATATCACAATGGGAATTTTCAGATCTTGCTGAGGGTAGGTGGGACTGTCACTGCAGACCGTAATTAGGGAGATCAAGGCGGGGCAAGAGCCTTGTTGGAGATGTATGAGCTGTGGAAATATCTGTATGAACTATTGAACTGCTCAGGCGAATTGCATTCTTCCACATCACAGATCTATATTCTCAGACAGCATCCTCTCCATGCGGACTTAAAAGGGATCAAATGCATCACAGCAAAGGAACAGGTCCCTGGAGATGCAGGCTGCAGTCGTCTGATGTGGGATGTTGTTTTTTCCTTTGGTTCTAGATCCATTTCAGATATCTGTCAAAAACTGTCATAGATCCTAGGACAGGCTTAGTTCTTCCTGGATAAAATCCACCCTTGTGAGCTAGGAAGAGTCTGTTTTCTAGACACAACAGAAAATCCCTTTCCCACCCTTAAAGCAAGGCTCATACTGTGTCTAGTCCTTTCTGGCTCTTCACAGCAGAGGTGACCTTTGGAGTTGGTGAAGGGAACTCAAAGCAGAACATTACAACTGCACACTTTTCAATGTATCATGTCCCATATTTGCCTTAGAAACATTCAAGTAATACAAAGAAGCCAACAGCTGCTAAGTTTTGGGGAGTTTTTAAGTGGATGCGTGTATTTAAAAGCAAATTCCTAACTGGTAAGACACATTCAGAGTCTAGCACTGACATTAATTACAAAACACTCTGGGGAAACTTTTGCCAAAACAGTCTGAATTCACAAGGCGCGGGATATTTTGGTCTTTAAAGGTCTGGGCTGGGACTCAGGACACCTGGACTCAGTTCCTGGCCTTCTCGCAATCTCACTGTGCAGCCATTGGAAAAAAACATTTTATTTTCTTTGTGTGTGATTTTCCATTATTTTAAATGAATAACAATAAAAATAACAGCATTTCTCCCACATGACAATAATTTTGTTAATTTAGAGGGCAAGCTGCTCGGGGACCATAAGCACATGCACACGTGGTAACACAAGGGGATTTTGATCTTCGTACAACCATCACTGAATGAAAAACAGCAAGGAAAAAATGACAACTGCAGAATCACAACCTTAGCGTGTGCTCTAAGGTTGCTTGTTCACCCCCCTGGAATGAGATCACTCGACTATCACTGCCGGTTTGCTCCAAACTTTGGAGCAAAGAGAGGACACAGAAAATCGCAACAACAGCACTGACAGAGCCCTGAGAACAGCCTGTCCATTTTGATCTTATTGTACCAACAGCTAGAGCCTAGAAGGTAAAAATACAACACTTTAGGGTTTCTAGATTTTGATAGTGAAAGATCTTCTCCCACCACCCCCGCCCTCCA
>NW_010411350.1:9042-22461 GCF_000710305.1 Buceros rhinoceros silvestris | reverse complement strand
CCCCCCCCCCCCCCCCCCATTTAAATGTTAGAAGCATTTAATTTCATAGAAAAACAAGAAAATTATTTTAAGCAGCAAAACCTCAGATTAAAGAATTTCAGGAAACTGCAAATGCTGTTTCATTCCCATCTGGGACAGTAGTGGCCTGGGCCTCAGCGGGGCTGCCACTTCCAGCCTGCAGCAGAGGCTTGGATTAGGAAGGCTGTTTTAACCAGAGCATAAGACAGGATCAAACCCAGACTGGAGAAATGAATTTGAGGAAACATCTTGAGCATCACTATGCAGTTGATGTCAATTCTCATTGATAACCACTGAGAAAATCCTTTACAGAGTTTTCAGGAGCTGCATGGTGAAACACATAATAAAATGTTAACAAATCCTTAATAGTTCATGGCCATTCTGGTACCTGTCAAGCTATGTATCAGCCAGCGAACTCCATGCTGAGCAATGTAATTTGTACCTCTAATGCCAACGTCACAACCTGCAATGCTTAGGAAATAAACTGTCTCACTGGAACATGTCTAACTTGCTGCTTCGTTTTATCATCACTTTGGCTTCTGCAACCCCCAAAGAGAAACACAGAGGACTCACCTCATCGCTAATGTCCACCTGAAAACAGCTCAGACTGGCTCAGCTCCATGTGCAGGCACCTGCCCTCACTATTTACAAATGAATTAATTCCAACCAGAGTCCCTTTCATGCCAGATGCTCATCAAACTTGCACAACCCCCTAACCCCTTCCCTAGGAGATACGCCACACAACAGCACAACGGGTTTAGCTACAATGACCCTAAACTTGTAGTCCTTTAAGTTTGCTCTCTGGAGCTTGGCAGTGGGGAAAACAAAGTGGAAGAGGTGTTGTGCCAGGTCTGTGAGATAAGCATCGCACAGCTTTACAGTCTACTCATGTGGCTGTGGGCATGGTGTGCTATACCACCACCACTCGGCTTGCACTGAATGCTGGCATAGTGATATTTATGGGGGAAGCAGCTGTAGCCAGAACATCTACAGGTAACTCAGGTGATCCCAGCTCACCCTGAAGTTTTCATGACATAAACAAGGATAAAAGAGGTGCAAAAGTCAGAAGATTTTAGAGAGAATGTAGCCAAAGCAATATTGATTCTGAGTGCTTGAGACAAGGGGTCACAGTGCATGATGTAACCACGACCTCAGACTATTTTTCACAATGACTTGACATTTCATTGAACGTATTATCAGATATTGGCAACTGTCACGCATTCTGTGTGACTGCTGTACTCCAAGGTTTTATATTAAAGCATCTTCAGCACATAAGACATAGTTCGAATTAAAACTTCTGTTTTGGGAGGTGAAAAGACGTAAGGCTTATACAGTGGAAAATGTCTCAGATCCCTCAAAACCTCAGCGTTTCTTGCCATGCCAAGACTGAACCTACCTGCACATAACCTCAGTTAACTGCTGAGTGAATGAGCTTGGCATGAAGCTTGTGAGAAAAAATTTAAAACCAGCAGCTGACCTAGAATCCAAAGTCTCAAACCTCCCAGACAACTGTTGGTTTACTGAACAGATATTGTTTTTTTAATCTTTTCCATAGCTCCACTGCTGCTGTGTTGTATCAAAGGCTTAGTGCACTGGGCTCTGCAGAGAAGGGAGGCTCTGGAGTCAGTAAGCACAGATAATAAGGGAAATAAAAGGTTCAGTGTCATGAAGGATTAATCTCGTTGTGTCTATGCAGAGCTTACTGCCTGGACGAGTAGAAGCAAGTAGCAGTGAGATGGCTATAAATAACATGTGACCTCGACTCAACTATTTTATTATTGCAAATAGAGAAGGAAGAAATTCTCCAGAAAGTTCATTAGGAAATTTTCCCTCTGCTGATGGGATTGCACATTTGCAGAAAGATGCTTGAGCCATCTGCAACACACAACAGCACCCACTGACCCTGCAGAAACACTAAAATCAGAGAGCAAGGCAAGCACATGGCAGAAAAGGGTCTTAGTCAAGTTTAGGGAGTAGGTATCACCAAGTGACAAAGATGTGAAGCAGCCTTTGAGAACAACAGCACACCAATGCCTGCTCTCCAAAGAGTTTATCAGTTTCTTGTGTTCCAACTCAAGATAAACAGGCATAGTCCCTGTCCTTGCTGGTACTGTGACGGGAGGCAGGCAGACACCTTCCTGGAGGCTTCGCAAACATCTTTTCAGAGGTCTTCTCCCTTTTCAAAATGCAGACAACCTCCAAGGTGCTTTAGACGGTGCTCTCAGCCCACGCCCGCATGCCTCACTGTGTGCTGCTGCTCACTAGTCGTTCTGGTAGACTCAAATCCAAAACAGAACAAATGTGGAGAACTGGCACAGGTGAAACTTCTCCTGAGAAAGGAAATTTTGGAAAGGTTTGGGGTTTTTTGGTATTCCAACAAGCAATTTGTCAGTACACAAACGTAAGTGGATCAGTAGGTATGTGTCAAAAGAGCTGACCAGACTTTGAATCAGTCTCCAGAAAGTGGCAGACACCTGGAAATTTAAAACCAAACTGAACAAATTTTTATTCATGGAACAAATTTTTCCAATTAACCAAGACAGAAATCAGGTTTCCTTACAAACCTTTCACTTGAGCCATGCTGACAGTATTTTATGTTAGTGTACGTGTGTACGTGCCAAGACAACTGACTGCATTCCCCCGCCTAAAAAGGCCGTTTTGCATCGAGAAAGCAAATTAGACTGAGACACTTTCTTCTATCCCTCAGTCATGCCTCTCTGTTCCCAGGTAGGCAAGAATGAAGATTTTCACGTTTCTGGCTGTGCATTATATGCTTCAGTGCACACGTGGTGTAACAAATACTGCAGAAGGAGCAGGACATTGCTCACAGCAAGTAACTTGCAAAACCACTTCCCAGCAGGAAGGACCCTTCTCACATAAATCTCAAACACATTGAGGCATTGCAGGATTCATCCACAGAGCAAGCAGTGGGAAATGTGTTTGTGTTTATTGAACCTTCGATCTGACTGATTGTGAAAAACACTCTGAGCCAGATTTTGTCCTGTGTAAGCAATTAATTCTGTCTAACATACTCTGATCACAGTGGAGTCACATATGAAATGGTATTTTCAACAAGGAATAATTCCTACAAGATGCAGTGTGGGTTCTTCTGGCAAAAAACAAAACTTCTAGAACTGGGTTTTTTAAGCTTGGGCAAGAAACTCCTTGTAGATGGGATTCTTCCCTCTGTACCAGTAGACAACATCCAGGATCACAGATAGGAGCTGGTGGTACATGGATTTCAGCACACTGCTCTGTACAAAAAAAAAAAAGAAGTCACTTCTATCAGCTGATAGCTGGCCAGTTGTCCCCTTCCCTCCAGCTGCAGACATGTTGCAGGGAAAAAGCATGCCATGCCACAGTCAGTGGTGGAAAACACTCTGCACCCTGGACCACAGGCGCTGAGCAGCTCCTTGAGAGCTGTGTCTGGCTACAGATGGGCTCTTTCTCTATTTTTAAGGATACCAGCATAATCTGAAAGGTGAGTAAGAGCTCTGCTTATAATGTTCGTTGGAAGAGTTGGATGTATTCATCCCTGTGCAGATGGTTATCCGTGAGGCTGCTACACCCCGGCATTCTCCTCAGTCATGTAATTACAGATGAGCAAGTGGCCTTTGGAGATGAGTAGCAAGGGAAAAGCAATACAATTACAGACTAATGGCAATAAGTAGCACTAGGTACTAAAAGGTGGGGGGTATAAAGCCATCCAGGTTTTCCAGAGTGGAGGTTTTCTCATGTATGTCCCTCCTCCTCTTGTTATAGCATCCCTGTGCCAGCCTCAGTCATTGCACACCCAGGAAAGTATCAGTCAATGATTAGCCCGTGAGTTTTAAACTAATGATATCGAGCACCTGGGAACAAGCAGTGCATGACTATCCCCTCCTAATGGACCACCAACAGGAGCTCTGTTCCACAGCCTGCTGGACAAATGAAAAGCTTTCACCTGATATATTGACTGAGAAACTGAGAGACAGGTGGTCCCCTGCAGAGTCTTGGAGAGAGCTGAGAGGAGAGAGGTGAATCTTGCTAAACCCCCTGGCAAGGAGCAAGGGAGCCCTTTGCCTGTGAGGAGAGGAAGGTCAAGGCTGGAATGCTCGGATCTCATAAAGGCTAAAACTGATCGCATGCTTTTAGGAGAAAAACAGAGCAAAACAAACTTGGCAGGCATAAACGTGCTGGGAGATGCATCATGTAAGCATGAGTCACAAGAGGAAGCAGACAGGGCACTCTCTCCACCAGCAGAGATGCCACGAGAACATAATAATATTCCACATTTCCACAAAGGCTTCCAAAATCTTAGGAACCTGACTGTATCTGATTTGGGCCAGAAACAAAGCATCTTCATCTGTGATGGAAGAACTGAAGCAAAGTGATGACACAGGGGTGGAATGGGGAATGCCTGGGCAAGGGTCACTGCACCGTGCTTTTGCAGACAGTCTTAGGGTGTCTAAGATCCACAACAGAGTCATCACCACAGAAACAAACAACAGTGTTTATTCTAAGGAGGATGAAGGCCAAAGCACGCTGCAGCATGTCCCTATCAAAAGACCTGCCATCAGTAAAGGTTTTCATTAAAACAACAGCAACACGCAACCTCCTCTCCCAATGAGGTCATGGGAGTTGTGCTCTTGTGACTGAATTGATTAACGAGTATTACACAAGCAGTGGTGATTAACCTGGGTAGTGACAGGGTAGTGCCTTCCATCTGCCTACAAGAATAGGGCAATGCAACTTATTCTAGCAAACTTCTGGATATCAGTACTTCTGCCTGGAAAGGACATTTCTCCAGCGTGTTTGCAAGAATGCAGCAACTCAAGTCAGAGACTGGATCCAAAAATCACATACTCTGTGTTTTCCAGATTCTGCATTTTTTCTGCTTTTACATATCTTCCTTCTCTGAGACCTGCAAAGCAGCAGCCTTACAGTTCAGATGTGAATTTTCTCTAGCATCCCGCCTCCCTGGACATTGCAGCTAGTCAGGCTGTACTGGTTGATAACAACAGGCACTGGGGCAGACTCCTAACCAATGTCTTCACGTTGGTATCTCTACAGGAATAACTAGTAAAACGCTTAAGAAAAACACTACAGAAATATCTGAGACAAACAGAAAAATTCTAACAGCAGAAACTCTCCTCCCTTTCCAGGGTTTAGCAATGGCTCAGCACCTTTTAAAAGAGTCAGGCATGATGAGCTGCTGAATGCCCTTTGGGAGCCAAAGTTTCCTGTGAAAACACAGATGCTTATCTGCTGTTACTCAACATCATCCAGACAGCTACGTGTGCCCCTAGAAAACCTCCTTCTGAGAGGACGCAGGGATTACTCATGACCATCCTGGAGCCAGGACACCACACTGATCTGGTGATAAAATGATACTACTTTTTTGCAGTCTTTTTCTGATGTAAATAGTTTTATCAGCTGGCTTATCTAAACCCTGTCCCAAGCCTGAAGTCTGCCTCTCACTACCTTTCCTTTGAGCAATAAAAAGGTCATCTCCTGAAGAAGGTACTGACGGACTCCAATGGAGATTAAGGTCAGTGTATTTTATTAACACCAGAGTGTTTGAAAAGCAGCATGCATAGCCCTGAGGAGGGCTGCAAACAGAGGAGGAGGTTTTATCTCCCTCTGCCCTGAACCACGAAGCAAATAAACCAGAAATCCCAAGGAGAAAACAGACTCATAGCATATCTATGCATCGCTCCTTCACCCAAAACTCATGAGAGTCTTCAACGAAATGGTTTTAATTACCATGTTTTTTCCAGACACAGTGTTTCTGGAATACCTTTTCTGGGGCTCAAGTCATAAACCAGTGAATCACAAATTACAGCTGCTGAATGCTTGGGAACTATCATGATGGTGATGGACATCAGGGCACTGCAGACCCAAATAAATAAATCGTCAGTTCACCATTCCAAGTCAATGAGCATTTTGCAAAGACTAAAGAAGATCTACAAATCAGGGGTGGGCTCTGCTCTCTGTGAAGAGAAATGACTGATACGAAGGGGAAGCAAACTGAGCCTTAGGTGATTTTGGAGAAAATTCCCATCTTTGAAAAGAAACTTCTGTGCTCATCTATCAGATGAGCAGATCCACCACTACTGGGCCAGCATCAAGGCACTGCATTGGAAGCAAAGCTTGCAGAGAAAGGGAGAAAGTACAAGAAAGAACGTGAAAATATATCCATAGTTCAGAGCAAAGGTTCCTGTATTCCACAAGCCTTCCGCCAGCAGTTACCAGGGGTGGACACTTGGGGGCAAAGCATAAGGACAAGGCAGTACACAGTGACCCTCACACACAGGGTATTGTCAGTAAAAGCAGCAGTTTACAGGCTTCCTGAATCAGGATTTGCCTCTGGACCACTGGCTTAAAAGCCACTGATGAACCTATCCTCTGGGGAACCGTGAAATCCTCTCTGGAACGCATTTATACAAGCTGCAATAAATAACGGATTTGGGAGATTTTAAGACATGAGTATATTATTTTCACTGGAGTAGATGTGTGGCTGAGAAAGACCTACCACTAAGCTATGTTAGAGTTTTCAGAAGATGTTGGTGTTGGTGCAAAATACACCTGCACACATGTTTACACACCTGGAAGGCAAGAGCCAGCACAGCAGCACTGCAAATGTCCTCAGGTTCATCCAGCATGCACTACACTAAAACTCAAACCTGTCTGAGTAAAACAGGTATGGCTTCTCCCATAAAAATGCATCTTCTGAAGTGAAGGTAGATGAAACAGAGCAGGAGAGGGGGCCCACAACCCACCCTCTTACCCAGGACACCAAGAGCACATCAAGTCTCAAGGGTGCCCTCTTGGTACACGGGATGAGTATGTTGACATGAGATGGACTGTGCTGATTTCACAGTGTGGCAACTGCTGAATGTATTCTCACCTGTTAAGGGTCTCTGACCCTGCCAGTTCTGGAGGAGAAGTCCCCTTTCTTAACAACTTCTGACTGCTGCAACTGAGGTTGACACATGGAATTGAAGAAGCTGAAGTACCCACCTTCATGTGCTTCCACCTTCAGTTTATCCAGTACTACTGACTACTGAAGAAACTTGTATTTCGTCTGGAGAGGATGTAATCCTACCCTTGCAAGTGTGACTCTTACCCTACTCCAGCAACCCAAGCTTTGATGAGGACTGTTACTAATTTGAGAGAGGAATTGCTAGCGTTGAGAGATGAATAACACCATTCTCCAGAATGACACCTCGAACAGCCCAGGGGCACATTATGGAGAAATGTATGCTGCTGCTTAGGCTCTTGGTGCAGCTCCAACATCTCCTGTGGAGTTACACCAGGGCAGATTTGGCTCATGCTTCAGTGAGCAAGGCCACATAACACTTGGATGATTGCCTCCATACATGACACACGCCACAAGCCTCAGCTGGATTTGCTGCTTCTGAAATGAAAATATTTTGCTCGCTTTCCCCAGCCATCACTTGGTAATCATTACTAAACACTTATCAACTAGACGGCCTTCATTTCCTGAGAGCCTGGACCTAATTACACCAGGAAATGCTCCGTTTTCTCTTCAGACACTGAGAAATGTTGGTTTCTGAGCCCCCCTCCTACAAAGTCAAACTTTGCTCTGATTAGTAGAGGGGAGGGGAGGGAAAAAATGCAGCCGAATCTCAAAAGGCAAACTGCAGGGATTATTCACAGAGATGCCCTGGCTTCACCCTACATCATTAATAATAACAATAAAATGTCACAGCTATTTCATCTCCCCTCCCTCCCTTATTCATCTCAGCTGAGACCTGTGAGGCCCCTGCAATGAGGTATAATTTTCCCCGGCTTGCAGGTAAGGAGTCCAATGTCTCATGGCAAATCAGAACCAGATCTCAGGGTCACCAGCTCATATTGCCGTTCCTCGAAGGACAGAAACAAGCCCCCTCAGCTCCGCTTCTTTATCAGGACATTCGATCCAGCAGTGGGATCCAGCAGAAGGAGCCTTTGCCAAATGTGCTGCACACAGAGCAGCACTTTCAAATCTCTCCTTTGTGCCACGGGGCCAGCCGAGATGTTGAATTACAATTGCCTGCTTGTAATAGTGCTCAGAATATCGCCATCAAATCAAACTGTTGGTTAATTAATGTATGAAAAAAACCCTACAAATGCATGGTAACGGAGTTATAATACCAGTAGCACCAAATCACAAGATCTGCTTCTGCAGCAGCATCGGTTTTACCCTGTGAGCTGCCCAGGAACTGCCGCCTGTCCCGGTGGGCGACCAAGGAGTGGCTGTGGGTGCTGCATCTGATGGGGGTGACCTACAGCAAACCTGCTTGGGGAAGAAAGGTGAGAAAGATTTGTGCTAACGGGTAGTCCTACTTCTGACTGAGGTTTCCAAGCAATCTTGCTAAGCCTGTTATCCTGGCTTGGGAAAGAGCCTACAGAAAGGCAGAGCTGAGCTGTGGGCCCTCCCAGTCCTCAAGTTTTTGCTTTTGCAAGAGTTGGTGGAACTGCATGGGTAGGATATGTCAGCTTCCAGTTTGGCCAGTGCACATGTGGCCAAAGGGGTGACACAGGAGGAAATGGGCACATGTCTCTCCTTGAGAGCAACAAAAAGACATGTTCTCTTCAAAGGGCTGATCAGCAGCACATCCCACATTTCTGACTTTGCGTTCCTCTCCTACAGGTTGGTACCATCATCTTTCTTCTTCCTCCGAGACAAAAGCTGGAAATAAGACACAGACCTACTATCCTGGGCAAGCTCACTCCACAGACTGGCCTCCTGGGGACTGGTATAATGCAGAAGGAAGGCCTGAGCATGAGAGACAGCAATTGCAATCGATCACTCCAGCATCGGCGACCAAGCCTCAAACTGAAAGCACCAAACAGCCTGAATGAAACAGAGCTGAGGTTCTTCATACCACCATCCCCTCTGTCCTCTCTCACAAACACGTTGCCAGTGATGCAGTTTATTTATAACCCACAGTACATAAAGCACGTGGCTTGGAGATTGCAAGCCTCTGCCTGTATTTCCTTGGCATCCCTGCCTGGACTTTCTCTGCAGATCCAGCACACGAGGGAAGTGCTGCAGGCTCAGGGTACTTTGGCAAAGCATCTTTTAGCCCTGACACACATTAAGTCCTGACCCTGCAGCTCTGCCATGCTTGTAGGAACTTCAGTGGCCCTTTGGCAATACAGGGCTTCCATTTCAGGCCAGCAGACATAACTTCTGGGAGCACAGCACTTTGCAGCCAGGGAAGAGCTCACTCCTGGGACAGGGAGGCTGCTGAGGCCCAACACCATGTCCCACTCAGGCTGCTGCGCAGGCACAGGGACACCTGCAATGGCTGCTTGCAGAACAGGTCTTCAGAGAGGAGACTTGTGTTCACCACTGGAGACAAAGCAATTTTGTCACACAGAGACAAAATACGCTGATATCTACCTCTGAGCAGATAAACCCATGTCTGTACAGATTCCTGTACTGGAGACAGATATGGATAGAGTGAGGCTGAATGCCAGGTACAACCTGGACAAACTTAAACATATATATTGTTCAGCTCCAACTTCAGACAGCCTCATGGCCCTACTCGCTGGAAACTCTGTAGAGACACATTCCTCCACAACCTTCTTCACCTCAGGGGCTTAAAAGCATCTGTGGTGGTGCATGCTCTTCACTAGTCTCCTATCCAAGTGCTGGCTCCTCAGTTTCTCAGCTCTCACCAGCACCAGGAAGGAACATCCTAAAAGATGAGTGTGTCACTTGTAGGCACAAGACAGATGTTTATTCCAGTAATGCTTGCTTTGCTCTGCCTGCCTGAGACAGCAAAAGCAGCTGCTTGGTGCAGCTCCAGCAAAGGACGGCAGCTCTCTGAGAAGGAACCCCACCAGCGACTGCAGGATGAAGAGCAGCCCAGAGCCTGTGGTGAGCTGGACACGAATATCACACAGCGGCTTACATGAGTGGTGGTGACTCTCGCAAGGATGCTGGCAGAGATGTCCCCCGAGCACAGGCTGTCATTACTCACAGCACTGACACGTTCTGCATCCCTGCTGCCAGCTGTAGCCCCACCAGTGATGTCACCTGGGCCGGCTGAGAGATGTTTCCCATGCCTGGAGTAAATCTGTTTTCTAGTGTGCAACAAATGAGAAGCTGTCTGCCCTCGCTGAGGACATAGCTGAAGTCAAGCTCCTGCCAGAAGCCAGTGTTTTCCAAGCACTCCAAGAGAAGTCTGGGTTTCTGCTTTTAATTCCTGGATCTGGTTCTGACTTACTGGGAATTCTTCTACCAGTCACTAAGCACCTCCATGACTCAGTGTCCCTGTTAAACAGGAGCACAAACCTTTTGGCCCTGGCTGTTGGGAAGCTAAATGACAGCATATAAATACCTCTCACAATGTTTCAGGGCTTAAGACATTGCAAGATTTTTCTGTTGATCTTAAAATTATGCACCGCTCTCCTGTAAAAGCTCACTCAATCCTTATAAGTGGCTCTTTGTCATTATTCCCATCCACACCCTGTCTCCTCTTTGAAAGGCAAATACCATAGAGGCTGTTTATAGAGACTGAGATCTAGAAAGAAGTCAAATAGGGTCAGGCTCACTATGGCTTTGCTGCCCTAAGCTGTGGCTAGGGAGGGGTGGCTTCCCACTCCCCCCGCCATCCGTGGGGAACAGCAGCCTGTCTGTCCGAGAGCCTCCAGTGTGGGCGGGTGCCTTCTGCCCCTTCGCAAAGAAACGTTTCATCTCCAGTGGCAACAGCTAAGATGGAAAAGGTGGATGATGCCAAGATTAAGCAAGAGAATTAGGAAAATAGTAAGTGTCCTAATCAATCATGCTTGGACAGTGAGGGTTTTGTGTGCACAAAGACTTCACTTAAATTATTTTTTGCATTTATCCACATTTATCCATTTCCTCTAGCTGAGGGAATTGCCAGGTGTTGATTCACCCTTGCTTTCTGCAAAGGCTTCCATTTTGTTAAAAAAACAATTTGCAAACTCAGGAACCCTCGAAAAAGAATTATTTAAATTTTTTAGAAAAAAACCTGCAAGCAGCTCCAATGACAGCACATGACGCAGATGAAGGCAGAGGAACTCTGCCATCTAGCAGTCTTCATGCTGCTAACTTTTCTGTGGCCTGGAGCAGAAGAACTGAAACAGTTGCTCTCTCACTCTTTGGTACCAACTCTTGGTTTTCCCTGGCACAGAGAAGAGAATGCTTAAAGAAACAGATATGTCAGTGCAGGGATTTTTAGAAGAAAATATGGCTAACTATATTAATAAACCACACTGGTAAGAATCCTAACATCATCTGGTTCACAAAGTTCACTTAAAGCTGACCCAGGGCCACCACTGAGATGGGCAGAGACTGAAATAGAAGCCACAGAAGGCAGAGGATGTATTGACAGGATGTAATCCTATTGTCCTATTGTCCCATTGTCCTATTGTAATCAGGATGTATTGACATACTATAGGACTCACTTCAAACACCTGAGTGGAAATAACAAGCCCTGAGAAATCCCATCACAACCACTGATTGGTATCTGCATTTTGCATCTCGGTCCAAAGGCAGCATCTCTGGTAGAGCAGCCCCTTAGAAACAGCTTAGGGGTTACTGCAGAATTAACTTCAAAAAGACATCATTTAGGAAATCACCTATAACTTCGTATCTCATCTCTCACAAGATGCAAAGCACTCTTGCTCAGCCTGAGTAATCCACAAACCTAGAGCCTAGCCAGCAGAGACGCCTTTGCAAAAACACCAAACCTACGTTCTACTGGCAGCTGGCAATGTTCCACCACAGACCGAGCAGCGAACAGTGGGTTTCCCAAACACCACCACGCACCACTAACAACATCTTAGAGCATCCCATGCTGTCGAGTGCAGCAGCTGCACCACTTTCCAACATTTCTGCTCTAAACGTCAATTTACTGCCAGCCATTGATGAATTAAATATGAGGGAGGAGACCAAGTCACAAGTCTATTGTTGCCATTACTCAGTTAGCCTCTTGGCATGTCTACCTAACCATAATAGCGCATTTAATTTTGGTTTTGTTTTTAAAAAGAATCACTTTGCATTTACTTTCCACAGTCTTTCTGTTTGATTTAGTGCATAACAGCTGTTCATTTCAAGAAGCTACTGGAAAAACACTTATTTCCCCCCAGCCCCGACTGCTGTTAAAAAAGCAGAGCATACTTCTAAAACAAACAAACAAAAAAACTAAAAAAATAAAAGCTTTTAAAAGTACAAATACGAAGAACTTTTGACAAATGTGGTTTGGTCATTGCTGGGGCTCATTCAAAACATAAATCACCACAGGTGAAACTTCACCAGGAACACATGGCTTTCTATCCAATACAAATCTGGACCACAGAATAAAAATCACACGGTCTAAATGGTGACTTGATTGGGCAATGGAGGCATGGGCAGACTTGCATAGCTAGCACCGGTATTGCATTCAGCCCTCCAGGTTATTATTTACAGGTGCTTCCTTCCTCTGATGACAGCAACCCTCCTCTCCTGCTCTTCAGGAGCATCTCCCCAGCGTAGGATGCTCCTGAGCCTCTCCCCACCAGGGACGCAGGGCTCACCCAGTTGAAGCGCCTCTGCAAGCCTGTGAAACACAGAACAGGTCTCTTAGTCTCACTGCAAAGTTCAGCACAGCATGGCACAGCAGGGCTCAGCCTGGAGCCTGTTTCAGGGCCCTGGGCTATATCTGCAAGCCGTCAAGGTCCAGCAGAGCATCTCAGCTCATGCTGCCGGGCTGCAGCACAGCCATGCGCAGCAGAAACATCCCAGGAATGATGCAAATATTAAAAAAAACCAACCAAACAAATGGGCTTCCAGTGACAGCAGCAGAAAACTCTCTGGCTGCCAGACTACAATCAAGCTGGAGACGTTTCCCTTCCTCATCCTACCTGACACAAGACCTGAGCCAAGCTCCTTCTCCAACAGCTCTCCAAAGGGTTTACCATGAGACCATCCATATGTCTGACTCCCAGCTGCACACAGACCTGTCCCTGTACGGGCAAGGTGAAAAGGCTCTGATTTGTGGAGCGCTGGTGGCAGCAAAAGCACTGTCTTGCAATGGGTCAGAAGAAACAACATCAGCCTCCAATTTTCCAGCAATCCCAGGCTAGATTTTACACCAGACCAACAAGAGCAGTAGAAGCTTTTGATTCCTCTGGACAAAACAGATTTGCTTTAACTGAAGCACCAGAAAGGGCCAGAGCTGAGCTCCTCAGTAGCTGCGCACCTTGGTTTGCACAAGCGTGTGAGCAGGACAGGGTGGGCTTCTCACAGCAGCTCAGAATTCCAACTCTCTGACAGGCATGGGCTGAGGGCTGCCCACCATGCCTGGATACCTCAAACCAGGGCTGCAAGGCAACTGCCACATCTCTCTTGCATGCCACAGTACCCACTTTTGTCTTGTGACCAACAGGTCCGCTGGCTTG
>NW_010411350.1:6646-8905 GCF_000710305.1 Buceros rhinoceros silvestris | reverse complement strand
CATGCCCATTAACTGCACAGAAGAATAGTCTTCTTCATCAGCTCTGCCATGGAAAAGTCCTTATTTACGTATCTGATGACAGAGGTCCAAATAGCCAGTTCAGAGCAAGGTCCTCTGTGTAGCCCCAAGCATGTACAAGGTGGGTAACCATTTCTCCCACGCCCAAATCAACTGAGGACTTTAAGATGCTGCAGAGAGCTCATGAACTTAAGGTAAGGCACCAGAGACCAAGTCTGGAAGAGGAGGACAGTGAGGACAGGAGGGATACAACAAAGCTTAGCTTTTGGAAAGCAGATGGGCCCAAATCATGCAAAAAAGCTTTACAATCCATCGAGCAGGAAATAAGTGACAACATACAGTGTTATGTTGCTGTGTCAACAGCTGATGCATCTCAGCAGGATAATTTCACAAACTCCCATATTATTTTAAAAGCTCGGTTCAAAATCTCAGCGCTAGAGCAGAGGAGCTTCAAGCCTTGCAGAGCCATAGCTCTGCAGAAGACTCGCTGCTGTGGGAGATCTGAGTCCCTCGGGAACCTCCCTAAGTACAGAAGCCGCAGCCAGCCCTGACTTTCACAGAAGGCATCTGGACCTCACCACAGACAGCCGCTGATACAAGACCAAAAGCACCAGCCTCCCTTCCTTTTCCCTCTCCATGAAAACAGGACTCTGACCCAAAGTGTGTCAAAGGATTCATTGTTGTCTGGGCAGCACACGCAGCGCTCACACCCAGCCTGGAAGTCCTCAAGGTTGTAGACAAAGTTTTGCATGGCTCAAGCAGGCTACAGCACTTCTGAAAGTCTTTTTTATCCTTAAGAGGGGCTTTCTGTTTGCTTTTAACATTATGCAACGGAAACAAAACATTCCCCCCTCCTGCTGCTCTCCCTCCCTTTCTTATCAGAAACAGCCACCAGCATTTTCACGAACAAAAGTGCCAGCCTGTTTTTCTAAGGGTCTGCAGGTTTACTTTCTCTGATTTTTTTCAGCAGTGGAATGCAGGAGCCAAATCCTTGAGGAATGGCCCACAGAGTCCTGCCATGCTGGAAACCAGGAGGGATATCTCCTGGAAATCTTGGATTTCATAGCACTACCAACTGAAACTGTGCTTCTGCTTCCAGCAGAGTGTTTGGCACAAGCCACATACTCAGCTATCAGCAGAAAGAACAAAACCCATGTTCCCCACTAGCCTCATGGAAAGGCTACCTCTATTCAGCCCAGATTCTGCAAAACCCAATCAATCTCTAAGGATCATCTTCATTTACACTCTGTTTTCATTTTCTGGCCCATGATTTTAGAAAGCAACACTTCAGTAAAGAGTCTTGGCTCACAGAGCAGAGTAAGTGTTTTTGCCTGATAACCTCATCATTTACACCAGCAAAATCTCCCTGCTGCTCCAGGTTAGTGTCTCCATACTCTGCAGCAAATGGGCACACACAAGCATCACCAGCAGATCTGCTGTGAACCAGCCACAGCACTACTGGCCAAAGCAGGAGGCAGGACCCTGGGCCACAGCCATGACTCACTCTCTTGGCCCTGCCAAAGTAGTAGCTTTGGAGCAAAGAAGCAACAGGGAAACTTAAATTAGAAAGCTGGTGAGACAAAAAGTAAGAAAATCCTCCTCAGCTCTCCTTGCTTGGGGCCAGCAGGGAAAAGGGGGAAAGGGTGTGCAAAGCATGAGAGGTGTCAGAGCACAATGTGGTGCTGCACTAACACAGAGATGGGCTCTGGCCACAGGACCTTTTCTTCTACCCAAGTGAAACATCGTTTTCAGCATCTTGCCACCTGCTCTAGTGGAGCCATGACCATGTCCACGCTGCCTTTTGGCACACAGATGGGAGCTGGTGCACTGTAGGGGCATGTCAACATGCTCTGTAGGGTGCTGCCAACCACACTGGAGCTGGGCAGGTTTCCCTCACTACCCTTTGCTATAGAACATTAGAAGAAGTAAAACACGATTGGAATATTCCCCCACCACTACAATAAGGCTGAATGGTTCTGAGTTCACATACAGGTGCAGAAAAGTATCAAGACTTAGAACAATGACAGTCAATGGCAAATCTCCTAACATCAAGGGGAGCTGAAAATACAACCACAGGTAAAGTGGTCAAAAAAACCAGATGCTCCAGGTTTGCTTATCCTTTCCAAGCTGCAACCCAAGCCCTCTCCCAACTTTGCAGATTAAATCCAACTGTTTCTTACATGCTGGCTGCACAGCTAGCCGCTGCGCTAGCTGGGCTGGTATTCCCGCTGCAGCACAGAC
>NW_010411350.1:0-6555 GCF_000710305.1 Buceros rhinoceros silvestris | reverse complement strand
GGGTGGTTTCCCGGCGGCAGCACAGACACAGGCACATGGAAGGAGACCAGGTGGTGCTCAGCCAGCCGCTCTGCTCCCCTCCAGCCCACACTTATCCCTTCTTCGCTGCGGAAACCCTCCCAAGAAAGACAAGGCCTCCTCTGGGTATCACCACAGACAGGCTGGGTCACAGGGGTCCATACACACCTTCTGACCTCTGTGGCCAAGAATGAACTCCTCAGCTTACTTAGACGGTTATATCAAATCTGCAGATGGGGAGAGGGGAACTTCTTAAGTTTCCCAGGAATAAATTAGTATTTATCTCATTGTACTTTGACTGCCATAATGAATGACCCTAACAAGACTCAGCCATGCATTTAACTGGCAAGAGGGGTCAGAGGTACAGCAGAGCAGTGTGAACCACAGCCCACAAATACCGATGAAAGAAATCTGAAACTAGGACATGTCCCCTGCCCATAAATCACATTGCTCTGAAGAAAGCTGGAGGCATGGTGTTGATTGTTCAGACGGGCATTAGACTTGTAAGATAGTTCCCTGCTTTGCGTTGGTTTAAGGCAGACTCCATTTTTCAGTACCGTCGGGTACAGAATGTACCTACGCAATAGGTACGCGTAGGCAGATTAAACATAGAATGTGCTAGAAATAAAGATTAGAAAAAAATGTAAGAGTTCCGGTGACTTGGACTTACAACTCTCATACTGACCCAAGAGTCCACTGTGCTAGGACCTACCTGGCCATGTCCACAGGCTCAGTGAGGACAGAGCTGAGAGCAGTGACCATGGCTGCTGTCAGCACCAAGCATGATGCCAGCCCACAACAGCATAGCTGTGGTATGCACTATGCCAAGGACATGTGCTGGTAAGGCCTAGGAGCTCTTCCAGCAGGATTTGGTCACATCAGCTCAACACCAGCAAGGACAGTGTGCAGAGTAAGATCAGCCCTGGCTGGGGACATGCTGAGTCTCCTCACCTGCCCTAGATCCCAACATAAACCCAGATGTTACAATTCCAGCATTTGCCAGTGTAACTTCTAGTTTAACATGCAAAATAAACCACAACTAATTGCACCTCTAACATCAGCAGCCAGAGTTTCCACTAGAGAAACTCCTATTAATTCGCCCAGCCACCCTTTAAGGTAAAAAGCTGTCATTGGGACTGCTGGGAAACAGAGACGAGCCACTTGGTTTGAGTCTGCAAGCTGAGGAGAAAGCAGGCTTGGCCATGGGAATGGGCCTGGACCAGCTCAGAGCTGATGGAGTATGCAAACCCTTGCTTTGGGGATTCACAGTCATTACAGTTACAACTGAGGCAAACCTGACCCTTATTCCTCTGCTTATGTCCCAGATCCAGAATGCTGCCTACAGGAAAATCCATTGCATCCTGTCCCTCACACACACTTTACCCAAAAAACTTCTTTGCTAAGTTTCAGCCCACAGCTGAAATTTGATAAGTTAGTAACCTGGGGAGGTGTCAGTTCAGAGCAAGGAGGGTGACAAAGCCAGACTCACTTTTTTCCCACAGCCCTCCATGCCTGGTAAGGGGGACAAGCATCAGGAAAGGGAGGATGCCATGCCACAGCCCTTGGGAAATCCCACTGCATGACCAGCTGGGCAGGCTGGATCAGCTCCAGGCAGGCAGGACAGATATTGTCAAGGAAAGAAAAGGTCTGATTAGGCCTTTCTGCCACTAATAATATCAAAATAGCATATTGTTTTCATTGGTAGTCAAGCAGAAAATTAAATGGTGCAAAAACGAGAAGCCTCAGGTGAAGTGGACTGGAATAATGTGTTGTCTACAGGAACAAAGCCTTCAAGTGCCCTTAATACTCAAGTTTTTCTCTTGCACATCAGGAGGTCTGTGAGGCACAAGCTATCAACTCCTACTCACCACCCCATGGGAATCCTCCCACACTCCTATCTTTACATTGCTGGTAAATTGGCAAGTGTGTCCTCCAAGCTACAGCAAGCCCCTGGGAATCATGAGCTGGATGGTCCTCTCACCCACTCTCATGTGCTGGAGGAAGGACATCCTCACTTTCCACCTCTGAGAGCCATTAAAGTGCACTTTCTTCAGCACAAAGAAGAGCAAAAATGCTTCTGGCTGGTATTTAATGCCAATAATGAATTGTGGCTCAACAGTCTGACCCATAAGCTCTCAGCTCTTCAGTCAAAACCTGCAGCTTAGACTTTGCCAGGCTTGGACGCCTTGGCTCTCCCACACTGGGCCACACCCCACCTGCCCCACAGCGCGGACAGAGCCTGGGCTCTCTGCGGCAGGGAGGGTTTGGTAACACGCCTGACCAGCAAACTAAAGCACTGACCTTTTGTGACTCTCCGCTGCTATGGCAGCAAAAATAAATAAAAACAGGAATACCAAAGAATGAATTGAAGCAACTTATTGGAACTCTGGAGTGTTCCTAAATTAGCTTTTTTTCTTTCCTGCAGATCTTGTGCAAAACAGAGCACAAGATGGGAGGGAAGTAGTGTGCACATGAGAGCACATACCTAGCAAGTACCCTGTAGTGGGGGATAAAGGCACTGTAAATCTTCAGGATGTTCCCAAACTGCAGCTTCCTGAAAGCATTATCATCTAAACACACCAGCGTGCTCACACACAGCAGCAGGCATGTTGCGACAGCGCGCAACTGTGTACAATGTTTGTACGGACCTACATGCACTTATATATAACACATATATCATAACAAGGGCAAAGCACATGCCTGGAGTCAAAGCTAGGCAGAAAGGTTCAGTTTGAGTTCTGGAGCTGAGGCCCATCACACCTCCTCTCAAAGAGATTGATAGAGTCCAAAGGCATTTTCCATTTTCCTCTCTGTGCTGAGTGCCTCCTCCCCCACAACCCTTAACCCCAGGAGAGGCTGAATGTAAATTGTCTGCTAATTCACAAGAATAACTGAACAAACTGGGCTGCACCAGGGTGCAGCTGCCCTTCAGCCCAAAACCAGCACAGGCAGAGCTCAAGAAAGTGACTGGAGAGACCCAGGTGGTGAGACCCAAACCTCAGGCTGCTCCGAGCTCTACTGAACCTGCAGCCCAGTGACTGGCACAGGTTTGAAGGGCAGATGAGCTCCCAAGGAGGAGAAGCTTCCCTCCCACACATCCATCTAGTTAATGTACATTTACATTTAGCTCCTGGAGGGGAGGGAAAGCCCAGGGATCCCCACTGCACCCCGGCTGCTCGGCACATTGCTTCCCACGAGCAAGCAGCCCCTTTGCTACCCGAGGGCAGCCCAGCAGAGCAGGGTCTCCTGGGACATGAAGGCCAGCAATCGGGGCTGGGATTTGGGTCGATCTTGCTGCTGGCAGCACTTCAGCTGGCTGTGACACAGAGAAAAAAATAAATAAAGTAGGGGGCTGGGGAGTTAATAGCATTAAGTGTCTGTCAGCCTGAAGACTCGAACAGCCATTGTCTGCAGTCGTCCCACAGCTCCTCCTGCCAAACAAGTCTGCCGAAAGCAGCAGTGATAAAGTGTAAGAGCCAAGACTGGAAATACTGACTCCCCTCTCTGCCCTGCTGCTCCCTCGGAGGGAACATGGCTCTGAGCTCACCCCACCCCAGCTCATGGGCCTAAGGCTTCCCCGTGCCCCCGTCCCCTGCCCTCATTCCCCCCTTGCTGCTTTGAGGCAGCGGCTCTGGGCTTCATGCCGAGAGGCCTGGGGAGGTCATAGCAGGAGATTTCTCATCTTTCACCCGCTCAGAGCAGCTGGGCTCGTCTCCCATTGATGTTGTTGCTGTCACCACAGGGGTGAGCAAATGGCTTCCAGCGTGGCTTCTGTCCCCACTGAGCTGCCACAGGCAAGGAAGGAGCACATCACCAAAAACTCAGAAACATTGTTCCTGCCCTTTCTCCCAGCTACACTGACGGGAGATGCTAGAGACCCTGGGAGCTGCTGGTCACCAGCCGAAACAAAACTGGTCCTCTGAGAGGTGACCCTTGCACTGCTTCTTCAGTGTGCATGGATGTTTTAGCACTGACTGCAGGAAAAGAGAAAGAAATCCAGAGCTTAAGACACATGCACCATCTTCCACCAGCCAGCAGTGGTCAACAGCTCTAGGGGTATCAACAGCTTATTTACACCTCAACCTTCAGGCTACCTTCCCTCTAGCAGCTAAACCTCAGCCCATGCTGTGCTCCCCATGTGCAGACTGGCCACTGACATGCTCCTAGCAGCACCCTGAACCTTCTCCAGGGTCAAACTGATCTGGTGCCAACCTGAGTGGGAACATGCTGGAGAACACTGCAGGGAGGAATCTAGTTCTGGGGAGAAGATTTGATGGTAAATTTTGGCTTTCTTGCTTCAAGCAACTCCAGCTGTATGGACAGATGTTGTGGGATTCCTTTTCCTAGGTTCACGTAGCGGGCTTCAGGTTTTTATCTGATCACAGACAGGAACTGGCCTCCACTGTCACATCAGTCAAAGGACTCAAGGAAATTGCCACTGGTCCAGTTCTACCTACCCCACACGAGAATAAGAATTGCCTTCATAGCAGCATGAGAATTAAAGTTGCCCTATTGTTCCCACCTACATGCTCCCTTTCACATCTTGATTTGGGTCCACCTGCATCCCACATTAATGAAAAACTTGCATCTTACCCACAATTTTTTCAACCCTCCCCACATTAAGGCAAGCAGCAGTTGGGAAGCAGCTCTTCCAAGAGCTTTCCTTTTCTTGGTGGAAGCAAGCAGCTCTATTTTGTAATAACTAGCAGCTATGAACAGACTCAAAACACTGGGAATGTGGGACCCCGTGGGAAAGCATAACCATGGCTCCATCCCTCTCACCCCCCTGAAAACTCCCGTGGAAACATAGAGGAGGACCTTGCATGGTGCACAACTTCTGCATTACCGAAAGAACATAATCCCCAGCACATCCTAGAGAAGACAGTGGGTGAAGGGATGTTCAGCATACACTGAACCCACTGGTAGGATACAGAAAATACCCTCACGTTTCAAAGCGTATCCTTAGAACACCTGACAGGATACACACCTTCCAGGTTTCAAGCCAAACAGTAGTGTGAGTAATGAGGTGATGGCCAGCCAGACACCCAATCCCAGATGGTCACAGAGGAGGAATTATTTTTGGCCATGGCAGATTTTCCTCTGTCTGGCAAATCTGCTAACTTCTAGGTTCTTGGAAAATAACGAGGTGGGACTACACCTCTTCTTTGTGCTCAAACACAGGTGCAGACCCATTCTTGCAGGCACCAAGGAACTCAAGTCTACAATAACACTAATTTGAAAGCTCAGATGTTGTTTAACTGGAATGGCAAAAGAAAAAAAGAAGGGAGAAGAAATAATTGAGAAGAAACCTAGACTTCTGATTCAGTCTTTTTCAATTCACTGTGTCTCCTACCAGGCATAGTCCTTAGGAGTTTGGTGAACATATTCCACAAGCAATCGGTGTCCCGGAGCAATAACAGACACTCACACTGAGGTATCTCATTAGCTTACTCACATGGGTCAAATCCTGTGAAACACTTAATGACACCAATACTCCTTGCCCTTAAGAGCTCTTTGCTCAGCACCTCATCAGAACAGCAACAGATCTACAGCAATAGCACAACATGTACACACCCCCACGTACAAGCAACAGCAATAACTCAGATCCCAAAGACATTCATTTTCTCACCGCTTCCCCTGCTGAGTCCCACTCACTTCTACAATGAACAGAAGGATTCTGATCAAGGCAATTCATATGGGTATAAGCCACATTTTCCCTTGCTGTCTTTCTCACTGGATGCTCTCTAACTCCAAAAAGAGCATCAGAGCACCTCACAGAAGCTTGTTTAAAAACCTTTGTGCCTTATTCCAGGCCAGCTGCCTTCCTTTACCTTGTCTTCATCCAACTTGGAAACACTCATTTAATCAAATTTATTTACGTTCAGACAGGCATACTGAAAAATAAGTGGATTAACAGCTGGTCTGGAAGAAGAACTAAACCTTATTGTGGCTCAGCAATCCCCAGCTGTGACATAATGCAGGCAATGGGAGTTCTCCTCTGCAAGGGACACTGGGAATTTTAATGTCACAGCACAGCCAACCCTGCTACCTGCAATGCATTTAGCAGATGGCAGAGACCCATCGACTCATCCATCTACCTTTGATCTTATGTTCCCGTCCTTCCTTCCAAGCCTAAAAAGCCATTTAACCACTGCAGAATCACAGTGCATTTCTGCAGATGGATCTAAACCACTCTCTGACCTCGCAAGGGTAGGAGCTGCACATATTCATCCCCAGGCAGCAGAGGAGTACACCCACTCACTCATACCTTCACTCACTTCACTGTCATCCAAGACCCACATATGGATATTCTGCTTAAACATGGTTTTTCCATCACAGTAGACAGTTAAAGCTATAAACAAGCTGGCTAGGAGCCGACTACTGAATTTGAACATCGACACCTTCCTGTTTGTGCTTCCCACCAGGCCGGCACTGCTCAGCCTCCAGCTTTCCAGGAGATGACTCTTGTGCAGGCCGTGAAGGGACCAAGATGTTCCTGGCTTTAAACCTGTCCTGGGTTCAACATGGAGGAACCGG
>NW_010411349.1:15326-24632 GCF_000710305.1 Buceros rhinoceros silvestris | reverse complement strand
GCGGCGAAGGTCGGTGTAAAATTTGTCTTTCTCTGCAGAAATTCTTACAGAATTTTAGAACACTATAAAAAAGCCAAGGCCTTGAAGAAACATAATTTCTGGTAAACCTGTTATAGCTGCTTGTTGTACACTTACAAAGGAATCGATTCTAAATAGATAGTTCATGTTCCTCAGGAGATGAGTTTAATTCAACTTAAAACTTTGCCATGGAAATACTTTTTTTTTTTTATTCCACCCAGAGAAATGAAAATTATAATGAATCCCAAGAATAATGTTTTGATTCCTCTTTTAAGAACTCATGACCTTCACTATTTTTTTCAGTGGATGGATTATTATAGATATTGTAGCAAACTTGGCTAATTCACCTGACTGACAGAACTGGCAGAAACAAATCCATGACAATGGATTCATAAAAACCCCACATGATATTTGGATATTTACTAAGGAAGAGAGGGGGAAAGCACAATGCATATTCTAATATACTTCAGAAAAAATGGTGACCTGTGCTGTGCTGAGATTTGTTAAGTTAGCTGGGATGATTGATGAAGCTGAGAAGCCACTGTGGAGGAGCTCCTCTCCTAAACTTCATGTCACATCTCATCTGTATATAATAGTTTGAAATTAGATTTGATGTTTCAGAGCAAATATTAGAGAAATAGAGTTTCATTGACTGCTTTGAACATATTGTAAAACAAGGAAAGGTTGCTTAACTTCCAGGAAAAAGAAATTTATTGTAACTTATTTCAGTTCAACTATACTTTCCATAATGAAGAGGCCAATTATATGCGATGGTGAATCCTTTCCTTCCTTCCATCTCCAAAAGATGCTAAACGCTTACTGGAAATATGAGTTAAGATTTGTTTAAATACTTGGTGTTGGCCCTAAATGAGCTGCCAGTGGTGACTGAGCTGATTAAATGGTTAGAAAAAGGTTTTTTAGGCATTTTGTGTAAGCACATATATATTAAACTATCTTCTCTGATCATCTCAATTTTTCTGCATTATATTTCAGAAAACTTTATGTGACAATCTATCTTATTCTAGGTCTAATCTCTGCTTGAAGAGAAACGGGTAAAATTTATTAAAAGGGGGAAATTGATAGCAAACAAAACCTGTTTAGGGTTCATGTCTGGCAGGGTTTTGATAGAGGGGGAGTGAGCTACTGGCATGGTCTCTATAAGTAGCTTCAAGAAGCTTCCCCAGCTCCAAGTTGTACCTTCCTCTGGTCAAGGCCGAGACAATTGGCACCTCTGCAATAACATATTTAAGAAGGGAAAAACTGTTGAGTGACTTCGTTTGTTTTGGAAGTCTTTTGTTTGGGAGAGGAGTGTGACCTGAGAGAGACAAATGTGAACACCAAGGTCGGTGAGGAAGGGAGGGATGAGGCTTGCCTGAGCAGCCGTTTCCCTTTGGCCCAGAGTGGGATGGCAGGCTGAGACCCTGCAGCCCTTGGAGATAAATAGAGGAGAAGAATCCTGTCGGCCAAGCCCATATTGGAGCAGGGGACTGCTCCCAAAGGAGGCTGTGACTCTGAGGGAAGCCTGCGCTGGAGCAGTCCATTGCTGTGAGGATACAGCCCATGGAAGAGACCCATGATGGCAGGAGAAGTTCACAGAGGGCTACGTCCTATGGGAGGGATGCCACGTTGCCAGAGGTGACAACTGTAAGGAGTCTCCCCCTGAGGAGGAAGGAGCAGCAGAAGCAACATGGAATGAACTGGAACTGACCACAGCCCCCATTCCCTGCCCCTGGTACCAGTGGCAGGAGGAGATAGCCGAGCTGGCCTGAGGAAAAAATGAGGGGGTGTAGGGGAAGATACATTTAAGATCCAGTTGTGTTTATCACTGCCCTACGCTAATTCAGTTGATGAATTGGTGATGGTTTTGTTTAAATTAAATCAATTTTCTCCCCCAAGTTGAGTCTGTCTTTTGCCTGTGACTGTAACTGGTGAGTGATCCCTCCCTGTCCTTTGTCTCGACCCTCAGGACTTTGGTTGTATTTTTAACTCCTCATCCCACCAGAGGGAGGTAGGAGTGTGTGAGCAGCTGCATGGTTGCTTTGTTGCCATCTGGATGGCCTTAGACCACAACAAAACTTTACCGGATGATTTATTGACGTAAGAAGGTGGGTTTTTTTGGAAAACCCTTGAACTTGATCTCAAGAAAATCCTGAAGTCTGAATAAGACTCAGGGAGATACTGTTTGAAGCAGGCAGGGATTCAGGAGATGATGATCTGAGTGACAACTGAGCATTTGAAGAAATCAGGTACAAAATTTATTTGGTCATTTCTAACCCAGGTTCTGTATCTCTCCAATTAAACTTACCTTTCACAAGCATGTTTAGCAGTATTTGGTGCAGAGGGTGATATCTTTCAATAACAGAGAAATCCTCTTCTATTTTTCCTTTCACTCCAATCACTTGTAAATGGACAAAGTCACTGAATGCACCCTCCTTGCTGTCAATCTTTAATTAGGTGTGAAACCATCATCTTGCAGAGTGAGCTTCCTTTGTCCCTAGAGGCATGCTTCCTTTCACTTTGAAGTACCTGTGGCAAGACATCTCCCTTTCTCATCTCTCTCTCTCAAATGCCTGGTAACAAAATTTGTTATCTTCTCAGCCTGATATTGCTTTTATATTCCTTTTTATCCTAGAGTGAAATATTTGTTACTGAATAAACTCTTCTCTGAATTGGTGGATACTGTTCAATTCCATGTACTGTGTTCACGAAGAATTAAAATCTTTTTTGAAAATGTAATAAATATTATATGATTTTTAGGAATAAAAAAGGGAAAATGAATAAAATTGTGATTTAACTGTTTTGTATGACTTGTTAGATTTCACTCACTGCATACCATAACAACAGGACAGCAACAAACGAGCTGATGCAAGCAATGGGGGCAGAAACATACCTGAACTTCCTTTTAACCCTGCAATGTAGACCTAACTTCAGAGGCTGGAACAATATCAAGTCCATCTCCCAGTTACCCTATGTTCACCACCCAGAAACTCTAAGGACTGCCAGGTCAGAGACCACAAAAAATAGCTGCCTGCAGAACCTGTATTACTCTTTCCATGTAGGGTATGATACAAGCACGGTGAAATATAGAGGCACAGGAAAGGACTAAACCAGCTAAAAGTACCCCTGTGACTGGTGAAGGGTAAAGGGTATCCATCTCATCACAGACCCTTCATAGAGTAATAAAGGACTATGGCAGGAAACATGGTTTTAGCCTAGAGAAGTGGTGCCTTCTGCAAACATCTGGTATGTGCAGCTGTAAAAGAATTGGACACATTTTGGCAGGGTCTAGTCCATGAGCTGCTGCGAAAAGGAAATTCTACAAGATTTAACTATCCCACTAGTTACTGAGCAATCAGAATGGTCCTTATCAGTTGAGGCAAGATGAATTAAATCTGCGTATCTGTGTGAGGAAAAGTGGTGGTGTCTAAAAAGAAAGCAGAAAAACAGGCCCCAAAGTGAGTGTTGCTGTTCCACTTTAGTTTTTTAGCAACCTCTGAAATAAATTTTCTGAGCATGCAAGATATACACATTCTAACTAAATCAGATAGGAGAAATGGTGAGATGAAGGGAATATCAACTCTTTATTAGAGGAACAACGTGCCTTTGAAGAGAAAATATAAACCATGAAAGTACTGAGGCTATTAATTGATGTCAAGACAAGGTGTTTTAAATGCTAAAAAGAATATAACACATTTTAAAAATGTCTCATAACATTTACCATGGTATCAGGATTTTCATTCCTTCTGGTCTTGCACATGTTTTTACTTGTCCTTGAATTAGAAACAGTGTGTGGGTTAGACCTCCAGAGGGTCAGAGCAGTGATAGAGTTGAGATTCTTGACTGCGAGGTTTGATTTATGTTGGTGAGGTGCAAATGTTAGTTAAGTTTTGTGATATCCACATTTTGATGAACTGTAATATAATCATGGTGTGAGAATAATAACGTGAAGTCCAGATTCTCAGATTATGCAGTGAGTCAGGCTCTTAGGGTGAAAGATCTCCAAAGCTATCGCAGTAGCTGAGATTATTACATGCTGGAGCCAAGTGAGTCATATGGTATTTAATTTAAAATCTGAACTGTCACTTTATTTTTTTTTTCATGTAAACTTTACTGTGAGAAAGTTTTTGCAACTATGATAAGCACATATGATTGATTTTACATTTGATTTATAAAAGCATAAAGGAAGGACTAGGTGAATCATAGTTTTCTAGAGAATTACTGGTTTACTTTCTGCTGGATGAATTTGATCATGATACAGTCATGTTCTTTTTTGATTCCTGGTCTTTTCTAATGAGAATTTGTTTGACTAATTGATATTGTTTGATATTACTGTTGTAACTATCCAGAGATATCAACAGAAAATTGCTTTGGTATCAAGGCAGTTATAATGCCCAATAGAAATGCTTAAAGCTAGGTGTCATGTCAAAAGTGTACTCTTTACTCTCAGAAAATGGTTGATAAATGATTTAGCTGTTATATTCCAGGGGAAGATGACTTCTGTGAATTGTGGCAAGGCCATATGGCTCATACTAGGCAGATGAAATACTAAGGGGTCCTTCCTAGAAGAGCTGTGATGTTACTTGCTGCAAGACCAACCTGAGTTCAGGCTTATGGTTGCTCTGAGAGCTCACAAGTTCTGGCTCTTGCCAGGTGAGCATCATTTCACTGAAGATCTTTCAGCTTCCTTTGAATAAACAAGAAAACCGAAGGCTAGGGGTTAAGCTCTATTCAAGAATTGAAATGACAGGTGCAGTCAAAATCAGAATGAAGAACAGAATGCATGAATTGTTCTATCTTGCTAATTATAAGCTTAATTTGCCTTTTCCAATTTTGAACTTCCAAAACAGTGTATTTCTTTCTTTTTGTTTTATATACACCTTTACCTTTTCTAGTTGCAGATTGAAAACCTGAGATGGTGACTGGAAGATTACAGACTCATCACAAGTTCCTATTAACCACCAGAAGCTGAGTCTTGATAACACTTTTTTAAGCAAAATTTATTTCTTGCATAGAAACCTCCTTCTTTGTCACTGAAGAATGATGTTAGGCAGGGAAAGTCTTATAAAAACAGTTTGTTGACCTTCTATAAGTAGCAGTGTTAAGAAATCCATCATTGGTCTTCCGCTGTTACTTGGAGTTGTGTAGCTTTTTGAAAGCCAGTCTTGGCAAGACCCGATAGATTAATTTCCTAAGTGCTTTCATGAATCAAGTGACTTCCTGTTATTGCTGATAGCACAATACAGAGGAAAAAGAGGAATGTTTTCTTTTGAAGAAATCGTTCAGTGCAAAGAGTGTCTACAGTTCGTATACAGTAAAAAATATTTATCCTGTAGGCAGCTCCAGAGTTAATACGTTAAGTTCTGCATTTGCTTTATGCAATGATCCTAGCAAAAAAGCAATGCGAGCAAGCTGCATAGAGCAGTATGTGTTTGGCTTCCAGAAAATGAGCTGATGAAAAGCAGACATGTCCTACGCGGCCATTATGTACAAAGGTAAAAAGGCAGAAGTGTGGGCAGTGCTCTCAGTGCTGAGCTACAGTGTCTAATGTAACTTTTTTTTGCCTCTATATGAGATCTGCCAAATTTTGGTTTTCTATTTGACTTCTCAAATACTTCTGAAGAGAGATAGTACGGGACATATCAAAAGTATTTGATGAAACCCAGCACAGCCTCAGATTCTGGTTATGCCTGGTTTTGGGGTTTGTTTTGTTTTGTTTTGTTTTGTTTTGTTTTGTTTTGTTTTGGTTTGGTTTGGTTTGGTTTGGTTTGGTTTGGTTTGGTTTGGTTTTGTGTAGCCAGCTGTCTTCTTCATGGAAGTCTGGCCATTAAACAGGAAGAGGCCAGGGAAAAGGTGAGGGGCTCAAACATCACTGTGTGACATCACGTAGCGTGTTCAATTCATGTTCAGTTCTGGGAACTATGAATGAGTTCCCAGTGCGAGGCTAGATGTTGTCAGGATGTAGCCTGGAAAGCATGAAGAACTAGAGTTAGGAAATGATAAGCAGGAGAAGCATGTGCATCTGAGTTCTTTTCACTTTCTTTCTTTCTTTTTTTTTTTTTTGGTACTTACGAACACACTGAATAAATACAGGAAATACGAGCTTAGTATTTTCATGAGAAAAATGGGACAAAATACTGAGCAGAACACACAGGTATAAACCTCACAAGTTAAAATTCTGACAAAACACATGATTAACTACTATGACAATGGTTTGTTTATCATTCCATGAAGACAGTGACTAGTTGAGGTCACAGCTCTTGTTTTCCTGGCTGTAAGGTTTGCTGCCAAAATCATTTAGAACCTTAGTATAAGGCATTGTCAGGCTATTTGCAAAACCAAAATTGTAACCTCCACATGGGTAATTTATAACCTCCTGTGCTTCACAATGAAAGGTGTGGGTTTTTAAGAAGAAACTTTAGAGAGAATCGAAAGTTGAGAAATACCCTAGCTTTAACCCTTTCATCATCTAGAAATATCCACTCTGTCAGGAGGTAAATTCAGGCCTCTATCTTATCTGAAGGACTGATCCATATATATGGTATACGAAATATACCATAGTGATTTATATTTGTAGAATGGGCTCATATATTACTTAGTTTGGGAAATGAGAATTTTTGTGTAATTCTGTATCACCATTTCCAAATTCCTTTTCTTCCCACATATGCTACTTCAAAATTGGTTAGAAAGGCATCTTATTTTTGTGGCTTCTACATATGGGCATAACTTCCATAAGTTAAAAATCCCCTACAGGGAAACTGGCTTTCTCATATCAAAATTGGTATTATAATGATATTTTTTTTTTTCCCCTGGTGAGAAGCCTTTGCACAAATTGGTAGCATCAATTGAAAAGAATTTTCTGCCAGAGTGGATTTAGCAGCGGTGTGCCAAAGCCTGTTCTTACGGTGCTGCTCTGAAGAGCTTTCTGATGCTTTCACAGTCACAGACCTCTTGTGAGTCTAAGTCCTGAAGCTGAGTGGGGTCATATAATGGGGAACCTTTGCCCCATTCTGATACACATGTCATGGGCTTGTCTCACCCAGAGGTCAAGTAACAGACCGAAGTTCACAAGCAGGGACAATAAATTTTCCATACTTTCTGTGGCCTGGAAGCCATGCTCTGGCTGATTGACTGTCCTGCAGAAGAAGGAATTGGAAAAGAGCCTTTTACATGAAAAATACAATTTCCAGCACTATTGCAGGAACACAGAAAGGCTGAGAGAAAATAAGGAGCAAAAAGAAGTTGGAGGGAAGCCTCCTTTCCTTTCTTGTACAGCCTAGTAAATCCATGCAGGACATACATGCATATACATACACACATACATATATATAACTGTATATGTATCTTCAATATGAAATTATTAACAGCTGTCTTTAATGTTAAAATGAATATACTGAAGGCTCGCTGCATTTTATTCCATCTCTGAAGCTGTATTCTGCTAGCTTCAAGAGTAATTTTTTTCTAGCCATAGCACCATTTTTACGGTGTACTGGTTTTTTACTGTACTGGCAAAAGCCAAGTTTTCATAATTTCCTCTTAGCAGGTTC
Organism: Buceros rhinoceros silvestris; assembly: GCF_000710305.1. Lineage (NCBI taxonomy): Eukaryota > Metazoa > Chordata > Aves > Bucerotiformes > Bucerotidae > Buceros > Buceros rhinoceros. The sequence goes on along the minus strand of NW_010411349.1, from coordinate 17,070 downwards.
AGATTCTGGAATGCCTGTTTGCAAGGTTAGAGGAATGCCTATATTAGGTGGGAAATTTTACCCTTCCTTGTGCTAATAACTGATACATTAGTCTGTCACAAATGGAAAACTGTTCCCTACTGTTAACCTTAAATATTTAAAAAATCATGAATTAGTAAAACTCTTACACTGGCTTAAATGAGTACAAATGCTAGCTCTGGTACTTTTTTTAAGGAGAGAAGGTCAAGAGCTCTTATTGAGCTCTTATTGAGCTCTTAAAATACATATGAACTGTATTTTTTGAGGTTTTATATGTTACCGAATGCTCTAAGCTTAATTTTATTCCTTAAAAATGATGTCTCAAGGATTCAGCTATAGCAGCACTATAGAGAATGCTGGAAATTTCTGTATTTTGCAGTGAAATATGTATGACTCAGGTTCTCTACTCTTTATGCTCTTTTCTACCTGGTTCTTTCTGAAGTTACAGGATGGGGTGAGAAATGGGTAATTGACAGATCTGTTTATCGACAATATTTTGTTTGGAATGGGTGAGAGTTAAAATACTTGATCAAATCCCTCTGGGCAGTACGGTGGTAATACTAGAGACAGTGACTACCAGCTTGCCTGTATATCTGCAGATGGCTGGAGTTTGGAGCACTGAATAATTATCTAGGGCTCAGTGAAGACAAGAAGTGCTGGAAGGAAAAGGCAGCAGAGGGGAAGAGAAGGACAAGTTATAGTGATAAGGTGTATACAGACTCAGGTGAAATAAGGACCATGAAGGCAAACAACGATTTCTCTGTACACAGACTTTTATTTTTTTCTGAAAACTTGGTAGAAAAAGATGAAATAAAATGTGGAGTGTCAAATTCATGATTTTTTAAAAGAATTGTTTATTTTCTGCTACTATTTTATTTTAGAAGTATATTCAGAAACATTTCAAAGCCTGCTTCTAGCCTAGCAATTGTGCAAACTGTAGAACTGAAGATCATATACATAAAAGTTTTGGAGGAAGTATGTGTGCAGTCTGAGACGTGGCTTTCACTCGTGCTGCAGGTCCTACAGTGCCCATAGTCCACTGACTGAGTTGCCTGAAGGCAGCTGAGTGGATCAGTCTTGTTCTGCTCTGATATTAAAGATAAAACTGTAAGAGCTGACAACTGTATAGTTTTATCTTTCTGCTGTTTCATGCTGTTTGATAAAGAAGCTTGGCAGGTTGCTTCTTATTCTTCTTAGCTTGGCTTACCGGAAAAAGATGAGACACAGATTATCTTAATAGGTGTTCACTTGTTTCGGGTTTATGCAAATCTTTTATTCTCAGTAGCATCTACAAAACCCATAGAAAAGATTTATTCCCACTTTGCAGTTCCCAGGTAGTATTTGATCACATTTGCACAAAGTATGGGTGACAACTTTAAAAACTTTTAAAATATACTTCAGCAAAGTATGTCAGCAATATTTTTACCTTGTTTTGGCTTTGCTGCTAGCAGCAAGTCAGGTCAGTTGCTAGTGCCAAGGAGCCAGCTAGTGGGTGAATTTTTCATTTCAACATAATCTTTTTCATGATTTGTCTGCTCAAGTAAACATGGTCTTTTTGCTCTCAGGCAACTGAAAACATTCATATAAGGTTAAATCTAGTGTAAATAGAAACCTGTATCCTAAAGCACAGAGAAAACATGCAACATTTTTTCAACATGTTTTGATCTCTTATTTTTCCTCGCAGCTTTAAATGGTTTGTGTAGGAAAACCTCAAATCACTGTTGCT
>NW_010411349.1:12712-15233 GCF_000710305.1 Buceros rhinoceros silvestris | reverse complement strand
CTGCTGGCAAGTGCGGCTGTTTCAAGCTCCTTTCCCTCACAGGACTTGCTGTTTAGTAGAATAGCCCGATGTGATGGAGTTCAGTAGCTGCCCTTCCTTTCAGACAATTGAGCTCTCTGTGCTGAGAAGTGTGCTGGGAAGTCTTTGACCTCCTCTTTCACATTCGCTGTTGCACAAATAACACTTGAGTTGTGGCTTCCACACATTACACAGTGGCTGACTTCACCAGTTGCTGAAGCTTTCATTATCCCTCTCAAGCAAAACCAAAAAGCACTGTGACTTGGGATCATAGAAATTACAAATCTGATCTTCAGCTGTAAAAGCTGGCACAGCTTTGCTAAGGCTGATGCCAGTTTACAGCAGCTGAGGTTCGCAACTTGAAGGGGAGGAAAGGAATTCTGAGCTTTACAATCCATCTAAAATATAAAGATATCTTTAAGGATGAAAGTGACCATTTTATGATCTTGTTTGTCTTAGAGTAGAACTCTCATGGTAGAGTTTAAATTCTGTGTTGATGGGGATACAATAAAATGCTCTGTGTTTTCCCTTCACTTTCTTCTCTTGAGCAGTTATGGAGCTATACTTTTTGTGGAAAGATAGACTTGAAACAGATCTAGTTTGCGTTTGAGTCATATTTTGGGGAATGATTGGTTTTTATTCATCTCCACCAGTTGCACCTTCATCTTGAATGCAATTATATTTCCAGATGGAAAATATTATGGACTTGTAGTTATTATATTGTAGTATTGTAACTTTCCAGCTACTCCTGACCTGGAAAATGTTGAGGATATATAATTTGATATGTTTTTTCATTCCAGTAAAAATGAGAGTGTGGCATATCTATTTTTTCCCCAAAAACCCTGCAGAAGAAGAACCTTGAAATAAGAATTAGCCTGATGAGAAGGGCACAAGTCTTAAGTGTAAGAAACTGCTCTCCCGCTTCTCAGGTGTGCATCCTAATGACCTCGTTTCAATAGTGTAAACAATCTAAATAGCTTTGAAGCCAGAAGGCAGGGGTCTTGTTCTGTAGATTGCCCAAGTTCTACCATAGGGGCCCAGCGGTATCTAATAACGTCTCTAATTCTGCAACTTTACTGTGGAATTACAATTTCATAGTCAATATATGAGTTCCATCCTGATTGTCTTTACACCAAAGCTGACATCTTCTTGTATCCATGTTATATATCACAATCCACTGCAAAGTGTTTCTGCCCAGGAATGCAAACCTAAGTGTGTATGTGTCTTGATATCAGCATCATTGTAAGAGTTGTCTCATTTCCTCATTAAGCTGGGGCATCAGGAAATAACTCACCTGTAATGCAATTCAGCAATCCCTAAGGTGCTTCCTGCATGAGGTGAAAGGAGGTTGGTGTGTATATTTAGGATCGTGCATTGAACCTGAAAAAGAATTGTTGTGCTATAGCTGGCTTTTGTGTGATGGATGATACCATAGGTAGAGATGAAACCTTGGACTACCATGGAGTAAAGCTGCTGCCTCTGGCAACATCACAGGCACCTGGAGTTATGAATTTGATGACCATGCTCTTCTAATGTAAAAGTAGCAGGAAAAAGAAGTGAACATTTGAAGCATATTGCAACCGTAGCTGTTATTAAGAAACTCCTCCCTGCTACATTCAGAAACTGCAGTTGCTCGCGTGTGTCACTAGACACTGAGGCTTTACAGTGTTGGATTGCTTCAAGCTGAAAGTAAGACTAAAATGAACACGCAGAGGGGAAGAGAGAGTAGGTAAGAGAGACTGGCAGGGACAACGGCTAGAGCTCTTTGTTCAGCTGCTGGCCTGCTATGATAGTTGCCTCTGAGGCTTAGAAACTCCTAATTTCCAGTCTACTTTTTCCAGTGGCTGACTACACCTTCAAAGTTAACTTGCAATATGTTGCCAGGGAGAAAAAAAATGCCTACAGAAAACCTCTCAGCCTAGAATGAGTGCTGTGCAGAGTTAATAATGACCATTCTGAACAGAGACTGGAAATTATCCTAACAGAATGTCATTTTCTAGATCTAGAATAACAGTAAAAATGAAAAGACTGAACACTAACGGCTAAAAAGCAGAGGGGAAACCTTCAATAAGCTGAATTCCTTTTTATATTTCTAATGTTCTGCTCCGGTTCCAAATAATTACTGGGATTACTGGTGTATGATTCCTGCAAGCCTTAAGACAATATATCTGTTAAGGATCGACTCCCTTTTCCATGGCTTTTATTTAATCATGTAAACTGCTATGAAAAACAGATAGTTGCCAGCAATGCAAGGGGAAATATAGAAGAATGCAAAATAATCCTGCAGATGAAAAAGGAAGAAAACAGCAGAAAGCCTACGATGGAAGTTCAGACTGCATCTCACTGGAGAGGTTCAGCTGGGTTATTTCCAAAGCCTCTCTCTCCAAACACCCAGGTTGTGGAATTTGCTTACAGTCTGCCAAGGGCTTTGATGCCATTCAGCTACTGCACTTGCACAGTTTGCAAGTGTTTTCTCTGAACTGAAATAGGGCAATCCAGCACA
>NW_010411349.1:0-12631 GCF_000710305.1 Buceros rhinoceros silvestris | reverse complement strand
CAGCACAGAGGGAAAGAGTAGCTTTGTTGAAAGGCAAATTGTGGTGCTTAGTTCATCATTGTCATTAACAACGTTTGTTCCAGTGACACACAGCTGTTCCATTCAAGCACATGTGAGTTGCCGTTCAGCTAAATATATGAACAATTCTATTCTGAAGGAAGTGTGATATGCAATTATGCAGTATTTTTGGACTGATTTAAGATGATGTAAAATATTTAGATGTTTTGAAAGCCACTGGAAGTTCCATCTGTATTTCCATTAAGTCCGAGAAATAACTCAAAAGTCTTCAAAGTTGTTCAGTGATATCCAAAGTTGAGTGGGCATTAGGAGGTTGATCTCTCTGTCACTTAGATCAGTTGTTCTGCTGCTTTGAACGACTTTTATCTTTCTGATTATAAGCACCTGTCTCATAACTGTCACTCATTTCCAGGGCCATCATCCATGTGTGTATGAAGGTTTCTTATGTCTGAGATTGGAGTTCCTTTTATCTCAGAAACAAAATATCTATTTAACTTAGAGAAAGAAAACAACCCTTTCAGTCTATGATTGGCATTTCTCCACATTTATGACCTGAGACAGTAGGTGAAGTACAGTTCCTACTGGACAAATCCTCCTGGTATTTGTTTTTTCTCAATTTCTCATTGTATTGCGTGATTCCATGTTGTTTATTAGAATTTTTCTTTTAATGGAAAGTCTTATCATACTTTCCACAATTTCCAGCACAAGTAACTGTGCTTCTGAGGCTTGAAACACCAAACTTTATCTAAACTAATCTTCTGACTTTGTGATTTCTTGAGTTATTTATTTATTCGAGTAGGAGTTTTCAATCTTTGCTTTCAGTTTTATGTGTGATAAAGATGTTTATGTACAAGAGAACTGAAAGCGCTATTAGGTTTGCAGTAAAAAGAAGCAGGTAAACTTATACGAATATGGGCCTGTACTTTGTGAGAAGAACCTTTTTCTATGTAAGTACACTATTATTTAAAACTAACTATTCAGGCTTGAATCATTTTACTCTGATTTTTGAATGTTATTCACAGAAACCCTGGGATTTGAACAACTGCTTTCTGCCCAGAAACTTGGCTTTGCTGTGCATTACTGACTTTTATATTAAATCCTCTTTCATCAGTATTTCACTTTTTTGGCAAAGCACCAGATGGAACATTTGAACATCTGCCCATCAGCTGTGGATTCACACTGCACTTACGGAGGGGACTTACCCCATTAGCTTTCAACCCATTTCGACAGAAGAGCTTGTCCTTTTATACATTGTGCTGTGACTTGATTTAGGACTGCTATGTATTAAAATTTGCATCACTGAAGTTCTTTTAGAGTTCAGCTTTCACTAAGCTGGTTTTATAAAGGTCACTATGCTTGGAAATTCATTCATTGTCTTAGAAAATGAGTTTTGAACAAAAGGTGCACGCTACATGTACCAAACTGAATCCTGTTACGCAACTTTGATTAACTGCTTTTGTTAATGAGCAGCTACAAGTATAAAAGTGGTGCTAAGGTATGATGCTAATGACTTCATATGGTTTATGAAACCAGCAAACTTGAACTATATAAACTATGATGCACAGATTAGAGTTGAACAACTGGTTTTTCATCAAGAAACAACTATGTATACTGTCCCGAATAGCCCTGGTCATTCCCCTCTGGTAATGGGATTGACTCCTCACTCCAAGTTTGCTCTAGGAACCATATTTCTTAATCAAATGTGTGTCTTCTGATGTGCTGTGATCTTACATCTTTGTGGAAGGATGGTGCTGAAGGTTGAGCGACTGTGATCTGTTGAAGGAGAGGGTTCTCTGGAGAAGAACAAGGGTACAAGGTGAGTACAAATTGACAGGACTTCTGTGACAGGATGTTTGCTGAAATGATCAATAACCTGCTTAAATAGTTTTATTTGTCACTATAAGTGCTTTGGGGTTTTCATGTTTTGCTCAAAACTTTTAGGGAACCTAAAACTTTTTGTATAAGAATTTCTTTAGTATGCCATTTCTACAGCTATGGGGAAAGTCAGGTACATGGGAACACTGAGATGTGGTTGCTATAGTGTGGTAAAATGCAGAGGCCACAGTACTGTACTACACCAACAGTTACAGTTGTGGGCTAAGCAACCTGGGTGGTTTCACAATTTATTTGACATTAATGAAAAGGTATATGAAAATGTGTTGCTTGTGGACACCTTGACTTCTGTTACTTAAAGAGATCTTGAGTGCACCCTAAGTTGCCAGATTCTTGAGTGTCGGAGGTAATAAAAAAAAGGCTATATGAAGACATGAACAGTGCAAGTAACCCACTCCAGCTCCACAAAGCAGAAGGAGCTGATCCTCCGTACCCCAGCGCAGCTCCACGCTGTATGCATTTCACAGCTGAATTTGCTAACCATTGTCTGCAAGTTAGTGAGCTCTGATTACCCCGTTCTTGGCCAGACTTCTTAGCTGGGGCACAGCTCCTGGTAAGCATGACTAGATCGCTCCCAGGACTGTGATGGCTTGTGTCCATCTGTCTCAGGTGTATCAGCTCCTTGCTTTCCCACACTTCTTAGTCTGGGATTAGAGATACTGGAGCCAGATTAGGTCTGACACATGTTTGGCAGCAGCAAAAATACCTTGCCCTTTGCCTCCCCTGCTGGGGGCTCAGGCCCTCCTGAGAGGTGTCTCAGGACTGGTGCCCAAAAGATCCGTCACGTTACCCTCCTCATTTGATACCTGGTGCAGAGTCTGTGGATGAAAGAGGACAGTGAAGAAACTTATGCAGAAGTTTACTATTTCTTCTCTACAGACCAATCTCCCCTTCCAGGTCCTTAGCCAAGAACCTGTTTCACAGCAAATGAAATACCTTGCAGTACAGGCAGCTAAGTGATGGTGTGTTTACCACGCTTTCAGAATCGTGAAGGTCTGGAAAAAGTAGTACTTCTGACAACCTTAAGGTTTAGAGAAATATTGCAATATTGGCAAAAGTTACTTGTGTATGAAAGATGAACTAGATGAACTTCACTTGTTTTTATACATTTCTGTGTTCTTCCAGTGCATTAAAAGGTAGTAGTGAGTGTATTTATGGTATAACTATGAATTATTCACTTTTGAATAAATGCTGCATATACTTGTCATTAGAGATTAAGTTGTGCTGTTTGCTGAGTGCTTTGCTCAGTGACATCTCTACAGCAAGAAAGCTAAAATATTCGGTATAGAAAGAACCAATGCTGTTTACTTGTAGGCATGAACCAAGGTTATATTACAGGCTTCTAAAACAGATTTTTAATAGAACAATAGGAACTCAGGTAAATAAACATTTTAAATTCTAGTTAAAGTTTGGAAAGTAAGCATGTCATTTCTATGTGGATACCGAAGAAATTAGAACAAAATTAATGAGTAATGGTAAATTTAGCACATTGTGTACGGATCAATAGTATTTATAATTTCGTTTAGTAATAATATAATGCTCTGAAGTAAATCCATTTGAATATAAGTATAGGAGAAATTGTAAAGAAATTAACTGTTTCATCAGCATTTTTTCAAATCTCGCTCAGTCAGGTCTCACCCAAAAAATTTAATTTTGGGATATCCTGCTTGCCAGCTTCCTCATTTCAAAAGCAATAAATCGCTCGGTTTCTTTTGGACCCTCACATCTCTAGATCAAATTACAAGGCAATTCACGTATTCAACCTCAGTTTATTCAGCAGGGAAGGAGAAAGAGAATCTTCTACATATAGATTGTGAGGGTGATTCAAATGCAAAAAGGAAAATGTGGCACCTTGTCTCTGCTGAGCCTGGTTAAGATCTTACTTTACTTTTTTTCAGCCTCATCCAGTGCCCTTGGGTATCATTCAGGAATCATTCTTGGTGAAAACAGCTGGATAGAATCAATTACAACCAATGCAAAACAGAAGTTGGATTCTGGACTTGATGATGCCTTATCCCTCCGAGCAGTGAAGCATCGTCTCTAACCCTTCTATTTCACAGACGCAAAGAAATACGAAGTCAGTGGCAGTGATAGACGCACTATTTTTGTAGTCAGTGTAAGTAGAGAGATGCAGGTGCACAGAGGAGTGTATGCTGCCTGCTCTTAAATGAGAGCGTGGATGCGATTTTCCGTCTCCCCAACGTGTGCCTGTTTGAGATGCAGCAGCTGGAAGCCCAGTGCTTAACCGAGAGGCCCAAGCCGTGAGCAGGGATCATTGTTCCTCCTCCTTCGTAAACACTGTGTGAATTTGATTGCAAGTACCCTCACTGCAGGGATGGTGTGCTATGAGATGTTAATGCTTCGCTAAAATTAGAACATTAACTCTGATATTGTTTTGATGTTCTAAAATCATTGTCTTCTGAACCAATCAATCACATGGAATTCTATCAATCTATAATTTGAAACTATTTTGAAGTAAATAATTTCAAATTTCCTTTCAATTTTGTATCAAAATTTGACTTTTTGAGCTTTCCTGATTTCCTATATTTTAAGGAAAATCCTTAATTAGATTACAGAATTAAATCCTCGTTAGATTACCGAGTTTGTGTTCTCCATGCTGTGGAGTACTGAATTGATCCCAGTTACCGATGCACAGAATTCAGCAGCTTGTGCTTGGCTGAAGTATCTCTTCCAAAAGAGTATCTGATCTTGATTACAAGCAAAAGGATAGGGAATCCATACCTGCCTTTAGTAGTTTGTTACAATAATTATTCATTTTTGCTGTTAAAAATACAAGGCCAGTATAAAACGAGGACTTGCCTGGCTTCAGCTCTTGGATTTTATCCTGTCTTTCTCCAGTAAAGTAACGAGCTCACTTTATATGTTTGTGAAGGAAATAAACGCACTTCCACACTGTGACAAAAGCACCCTTTTAAACCAAGACACTTGTAACCTGTCGCATGTAATATGACAAAGTTACAACCCCTGTGACTTAACTGGTGAATGAAACCTCGGTGTTGCTGGTTGAACAGTGGAAAAACCCAAACGTCAGCTTGACAGATTAAATATCAGTGACTCAGATATTTCCTTTGTCAACTCGTAAAAAACCACTAGCTCAAGTTACCTGGGCCTGCTGGATATATGGATACGTTTAATCTTATCTTCAGTTGCTTTTATGCTGAAAATGTGTCACCCAGCCCTGTGAGAACAGGGCAACCTCAAACGTCTTTCCAAATACAGAGCAGCTGTGAAAACCTCTGCCGTCATATTAGCAGTTACGCTCTCCATCTTCTAATGAGGCTGCACAAGTGGCTTTTATTCTTTGTTTTTCATATTCTTTTTCAAAAGATTTTTATTCTAAATCATGCCAGCCACGAATCCTCTAATGCTTTCAAAGTCCCCTGACAACTGCAGGTACATCGAAATGTCTAGCTTATCGATTACTGCCTTCTCCAGTTCGCACTTTTTATTGTACTTTGTCTCTTCCCTCCCCACAATCTTTTTTTGTTGTTGTGCTATTCACTTTGCCAGGATGGGATTTTTATCCAGGAACTCTTCTGTCTCAGGCTTGGAATGGTGCTTTGGCTTTCTAATGAATTCTTCTGACAGAACCTTTCATGGAAAAGTCACGCTTTCTTGCTAACATTTTCTGACCAAGAATTTTTGCTGAAGTTTTTCTTCACCTTCAGGAAAGTAAAAATAATTCAGTAATGAACTTTTCTTCCTCCTTCAGTCCCCTCAAAATACCATCGCATGTGCAAGTTCTTTGAAAGTGGCTTTCATAGATACTTCCTTGAGTTCCCACTTGTACATACCAGCAAACTAACTAGTTTGGGATTTAATCTGATTTTTCTCTTGACTGTGGTGTAACTTGAAGGGACCCTGTTTCAAAGATGCAATTTTTTACTAGCAAAAATGTGCATTTTCAAGTGTGTATATATATATATTTCTGTATACATATTTTTATATATATGTCAATAATATATACATGCATTATTAAGCACAATTTGCAAATGGAATTAATTCTCTGATTTCAAACATGAGATGCTCTGGGATTGCAGAATTTATTATCAGTTGCAAGAAATATAAAATGGAGAGGCACTGGCATTTTAGAATCTGGAAAAAAAGCACTGAAAATAGATGAACTTCTAAATTTTACTCAAAGAAGCCACAGAGAATGTCGTAATAAATCAAATAATCCATATGTTCTGGGGTTCATGCCTTCTATGGATTGTTAAGCTTGAAAAGACTAGATACAGCGTATTACCTAAGCCAACTTTTTCCAAACTCAGGGTTACTACCTGCAGTCTATTTACAAAGGTTTTGTCTAATATCTTTTTGAAGTGAATTTCTGATGAGACTTCTTCCCAGGAACCTAACAGCTGCCATCACTGATGTATTTTCTCATTTTGATTAAGTTCTTCTCCCTTCCTCATTTCTCATGCTTCCACTTTTCTTAAAATTTATTCCTCCCGTATTAAGTATTCATGTCTTGAAGATGTTGCATGCAGTGTCCTCTTCATGCAGATTCACAGATAGCAATTTTCCCAGGAAAACTGAAATTTTTGTTGCTCTGAAATTTCTGCCTCTGTAGATATGTGTTGGTCAACATTGACAGAATTTACACTCAGCCTTTTTTTATTTTTGACTCCATTTTGAAGATTTGAATGCATATTTATTCTTTTGCTTGTGTTTCTCATATTTACATCAAGTTAAAATCTCCAACAAGAAGCACTGGTCTCTCTCATTATTTATTGTTTTGATGCAGAGAGCAATTAAATATAATTAACTGGACGACTGTAATTTCCTGGTAGACTTTGCTAAGAATGCATATGCTCCTGCGGGGAGTTGCTTGCCATTTCCTGCACCACTGATCTGATGCTGTTTTGAGAGAGCCTTTTTTCCCCCCTTCTCTATTTACTGCTTCACTGATCTGGGGAAGAAAGAAAGAAAGTGTTTGAAAATAGGTATGTCCTAGCTTGTGAGTAAGTGTGTCACAGAGAGCTAAGGGATAGAGTTTCACACTGGCTTTGTTGCAATGCTGAAATGCAGAGACACTAAAATATTCACAACTGGGCCATGAAAAAAAGGTAACAGCGCAAGTTTTTTTACTGTCCATGTGATACAGGGGAGCTCATTCAAGCCAAAAGGTTTTGATTTATTTTTTATTTCTTTTCCAAGATGTCTTTGCAGATGTGAGATTCTACACCAGTAAGATGCTCTTTAAGTGTCTAGAATCAATACATTTCCTGCATTAGGAAGGAAAGTCGTCCTCCTTCATAAAACTAGTCTGGTCTACATGACACTAAACCCTTCCTTAAGCCTTAAGACATTCTACACATGAATTTAAGTGATGCTGGGCTGAGGAATAGGTATTCTGCACTGTGGTTTTGTAATTGCCACTATTAAGCTGATTTCTCAAAAATGGTGTTAATATACTGCTGTTTGCTATCACACAAGGTGACAATTTGAGCTTCTCAGATATTCAGCATCTCATCTTGTCTGAAGGCAATATTCCTTTCACTAATTTGCCACTTGGCCCTCCCTGTTGGGATTCAGACCTGGATCCCATTTAACATTTCATGCCTTGCCTTGCTATTAAAGCGTGGTGAAGTGTTTTCTGTGCAGCTAAGCTGTGGCCTGTTACAGAAACAAGTACTTTTTAACTTTTTTCATTAACTTTTTTTCTGGTAGGTAATCATTTAAGGGTCCACTTTACTGTATCCAGACACACATTCAGTTAATTTTTGTTTACATTTAGGGCTCTTGAGAACTGCTATACTACCAAGCTTTTGCCTGTTAGATTGGTATTTCCAGTAAGCAATAAACCTTTTTCTCCACCTCTGTTAAAAACCCATCTCACCCTCTCCGTGCATGGCTTCAGTGAGATTTCTCAGATTGATTCTCACATTACATTCTCTCAACCTTACCTGTAAAATATTTTCCCCATCTTTGCTTCTGAGAATGTCTGGCCCCTTTCTTGGAGACTTTCAGGACTTTATAAACTTCTGTATGTTTCTGTTCCTTTATATTCTACCATGTTCACTAAAAATCTCTTTTGACATGCTGGCAAACACCCCGCTTAGTACTTAGGCAGAAAGAGCCTTCCGATGACTGTGCAAATGTTAGCTAATTATGTCTCCTGTCGTTCTGTGAGATAGGATAGTTTTATCATCCGTGTTTGCACAGATGGGAAATTCAAACAGGAAGATTTTAAAATTATTTGCCCTTGGCCAAGCCACATGAAACAGTCTCAGAGATGAAAATGGAGCCTGGGAATTGTTGCCTCCCACAGCCCAGAGCAATTCACCTATGCTATGGACACTAACTGACTCTGCATAAATATATCTGGTGAAAGTGCAGTGAATTTAGTACAAAATATTCTGTATTTCTGGGAACAACTCTAACTATCCTGAAAAGGACTGAAGCCTTATGCACCTTAATCCCATAAGGAATTCAAGCTATGATAATCCAAATTGCTGCATAACATAGCCTATGCATTTTACCCGATAATTCCTGCATCTGGCCCCCAAACACAGAAGCTGAGCCACAGCTTAAACCAGGCAGGTTTCGGCACAGAGGTTTTATGGGGGTTATTTACAGTCATTTCTCTCTCTTATTGCATGCCAGTGTATAAATCCACAATCACTCAGTGGCTTTTCAAGGAAAAGCTACTGAAGGGAATATTGTTTCTACTTTTCTGTGTTGTTTTAGTAAATATAAGTACACAACAATATCTAAATATTATACATATTTTTATATATATATGTAAAGAATTCTAATAATCATTAAGTCATGTAGCAGTTCTAAGAGAGCAGGGAAGCAGCATGTGAACATAGGAAGAGAAGGCTTAGGGGGGACCCTAAGCATCACCGTATTCCTGTACTTGAAGGATGCCTACAAAGAGGATAGAGGAGCCACACTTTCACAAGGAGCCACAGAGAGAAGACGAGGGGCAACAGGTACCGCTTGCACCAGGAGAAGTTTCATCTCAATATAAGACATTTTTTTTTGCAGTGAGAACAATCATTCACTAGAACAACCTCCCCAGAGATGTGGTAGAGTCCTCATCACTGGAGGTTTTGAAGATGTGGTTGGACAGGGTGCTAGATAATCTCATCTAGGCTCCCACAAAAGGCTGGATCTTCAAACCTGAGCTGTTCTATGATTCTGTGAGAAAGCTGAATGGTCAGAATTTCATGGGGAAATGTACCAGTTCATAAAGTCTGAGTTTTACCACATTTGTTGTGCAGGCGTAACATTTAAATGGCCTAGATGTGTTAGCCAGCTCTTGTTGAGTTCCTTCAGAGCTATTTTCAGCAGCATTTCACAGGAAGTTGCTTAAGGTCTTGTGTTCATCAAAAGGAGATTTATTATCTGTAAGATGATAAGCCACCTGTCCACTTGCTAAACTTAAAATTCTTCAGTTTGCCTTTTCTTTCCTGATAACATCTTGATATTTACCTTAGGAAGTATATTAATACTCTGTAATAAAAAATGTGCTTTCAGCTCAAGCAATTGAGGGAATTAATTAAATTCAAGTTTGAGATGTGCCCATCAATGCCTTCATGAGGGATCTGCTATTGTAAGAGGAAATATTCTGTGATTTTTATAAACCCCTAAGCTGTTTTGAAATGTGATGTTGAGCATTGCTAGATGGACTAGCTCCATGAGTAACACTTTAAAGTTTCACCCATTTGAATTTTGTTTTGTCTGTGACAATTATTCCTCCTTTCTCTCCATTTGACACTACCTTTACTGACCCTTTTCTGTTTTGACAGATAAGTTGTGAAATCTCAAAAGCAATCTCTGAAAGGGACCTACTGGAAGCCTGGCTCCTGTAGGAGGTACTCAGAGCAGGCATATGGAATAACCTGAGAAAAACTGCTCTTAAAAGATTTCCCATTGACACAGAAATGGTACACATTCTCAGCCCAAGAAAACACAAAATTTTTGAAAAACATTCCTATGCTGAATTAGGATAAAATGTTGACATTTATTAATTAAAAGAAAATCACTCCTGTACAGAATAATCTTGCTCAGAGAAGTTTACAGGTTTTATGAAAAATTAAAATCAGATCTTTATTGTTTGAAAGTGTCAGGTGAAGCCTTGACAAACACTCTGAGTCTGTAGTCCAAAAGATAATTGTTCAAATTTGAACTTCGAAGAACTTGGAAAAAGTTAGACAGTGCTTTCCAATGAAGAACACCCTTCATGAAACTTCCTGACCAGTTATACTCTGTGCAATATAAAGCTCTCTGTTTCCATACACAGCATAGAGGGATGTGGCACTCTGATTTTATAATAATGACTGCTCTATCACTACGGAAGAAAATTTGGGGGGAAAAGTGAGAAGGAAAGTCAGTGGGTAGTATTATAGCCCTATTGATCATACTTATCCTGGGAGGAGCTCCCAGCACTTTTTTACTATCACCATGAAAAAATATTTTATTTCTATGTTATTAGGCATTCATTTTAAAGGCCCTATGTAAAGTAGATGTCAGATCTTTGTTACAATTTATGTTACAATTATCTTTACAGCTTACATTTCACTGTACAGCCTTTGATCTAGAACGATTATTGTGAGGGAATATTCTAACTATGTATTTCAAATTTTCACATTTATAAAGTAATCTAAACATAAATACAGCCTATGTCATCCTCCTATAGATGTGACATCTTTCAAGAATGACATCTTTCAAGGTTTCTTCTCTTCTGTCTGTGAGCATTCCCCACAATGCACAGTGAATTATTTACTGCTATTTTAAAGATGGTAACTTATTTGACTCCACTGTTCTCTTGCCCTCCCTCTGTTTTCTCCCCCAATCATCATGTGTTTTTTCAAGGTATTTTTGGGAGCTAGAATCAGAAATGTCAAAATACTCACAGTTAAGTACTGGAAAAATAAAACCCATATCTTTCCTGATTTCCGATCAGATCTGCCATTTCAGGAGAAATCCAGGTTCTCTTCACTACTTATAAAACCTTAACTATGCACAATGGCCAAGACAAAGTAACAACTATAGAAAAGTCACAGTCCCGAAGTGGGGAAGAGCATAATTACAAATGTGCTTTATAAAATTAGTGGGAATCATTGTTAGTCCAACGTTTTCCATGACCCCTACAACCAACTTGCTGAAGAACAGAAAGTGGAGGCTGACCTTTTAGCAAAGAATGTGCTTCTTGCCTCTAGCCTGTTTAATGTTAACACAAACTTGACGGAGATAGTTTTCAGGGTGAAAATAAACAGAAGGTAGTTACTGAGTCGACGGTCCCCTGTCTGCAGTGGATGTTACAAAATTTCTGATTTGCACGTGATGAATTAGTTCTGCATAAAAGCAAACAGTTCAGAAAGACTGGCTGGAAAAGGAGGGAGGATGAAAATAGGAAAAACAAAGGCCCGTATCACACAGTATCAAGGAGCATCATACATTAGAACGTGGCTTCCCCTGCTGTTAACTGGAAGATAGTCACAACGTGCCTAACAGTAGTTTTGCTGATTTCTAGCAGACACAAAGATCATGTGCAGTATCCTGGAGTGGTTGACAATGCAGTTACCCCTTAGGTGATGTAGCGTGTCACTGTGCTCTGAAGGTGTATGTTAAACTGGAAGAGCTATTTTAAGTCCCAGCTAGTAACTAGTGCTTTTAGTGGCCTAAATGCATTCTCTCGGTGAGCAACATCTGTGTCAGGTTTTTGCTAGCAGCCATCCACTGGTCCAGCCAGGGTTCCCACCTGCCCAAAGCACTGATGGGAGTCTCCTCTGGGGCCAGCAGCCAACTGGTATGTGGTCTTTGCTGTTGAAAGCACAGTGTCTAGTCCACAGCTGTGAATAACAGGGCAAGCAGTAACCTCTCTTTGCATATAGCTGATTTCTTACCCAGGAAACAAAGAGCTGTGGGGGGAATAAACCATTCTTGTGTGCTTCCTCTTTAGTTTGCTCTCTTTCCTTCTCGCACATCCCACTGGGGATAAAGTGGCTTGAAGCCTCTTTATGTCTGTAGCATTCAGAGCAGGTGTCACATCTCTCTGAATATAGCAAATTCTCACTGGGAAAATACAGGCCCACTCCTCAAAACCACAGATTTGGACTTATATGTGAATAGAAATAGATTCAAGAGATTTGTAACTCATTCATGTGTTAAGTGGAGAATAGCTAATTCTGATGTGCTAGAGGAAACTGCTGCAGGACTATTACGTTCCTAAGGAAAATTATCATGATTGTGCAGCCTTTATTCAATATTTACAAACAGAACGGGGAGTGTACATTTCACCACCTGGCAGTGGGCCAAGAAGCACCCCCCAGAGCTATAAACAGGGCTATCTTGAGGCCAACAAAATGTGTCAGAAGCTTCTGGGAGAAATTACAGTTAATGAAATGATACATACATATAAAGCGGGCTCTGCCCGCAAAATTGTTTAAGTAAATAAGGCCATAGGAGAGTGTAACAATCAGGGAGAACTGACTGGCATTTTCTCTGGTAGTAAATCTGAGAAGAAATTATGAGACTTTTGGCTGAATAAGCAAAATCCAGATGCAAGAAAACAGATGTTTGCAAGTAACCTTGAACCTTGTGATGGTTTAGCAAATTTCTTCTGTTTCAGAAGTAGTTTGCTTTAAACTGACCGCTAATATTTGCATTCTAAACCATGTGACATTATTGCAGCATTCAAGTTTTCGCGGGCTTCTTTAATTTTCGCATGGTTTTCCCTTGAAAA
>NW_010411348.1:0-16643 GCF_000710305.1 Buceros rhinoceros silvestris | reverse complement strand
GGACTAGATGATCATTGAAGGTCACTTCCAACTGAAATAGTCTATTCCTATTCTACTCTATAGTTTCAGTCTTTAAAATATTCACTTGGTGATCTAGAGTTAGTCGTTGAGATCTGATGGAGAAAACCCACAACCTGTGTGTTACCACTGGAGCGTTCAGGCTGCTGTAAAAGCTGAACTGTGCAGCTCTGAGGGTTTTCCTTCCTCACCTCTACAATGCAGGCAGGCTCCGCCGAACACTCCCAAGCTATTCAATCCACAAATAGGAGGGGGAGGAAAGTGAGATTTTTCTCACCTCTTTTCCAGCTAATTCTTTTTAATATGGATTGAGAAGACCAGATTGTGCTAATGCCCTTTCGGAAACAACCCCTGCCTTGTCCTACCCACTGGCCAGGAAGATTATGAGTCCCATCAGGGTGGGAAGACCACCTCCCCCATTGCTGCTCAGTGTGACTCACCCAAAAAGGATTCTGTGTGCTTTGTGGAAGCAAATCTCACACGCTGATGAGTGCTCTCTGGCCCCATCCTCTGTATCTGGGCGAAGGACACCTGGTCCCAGCGGAGGGTTTAACTGCCTGGTCATTCGGGTCTTAAACAGCACGTAGGCACTTGTGTGGGCCTTCTGTCTAAGCGCGACCCTCGATGTTTTACTAACAATAATGATTTTGCCTTTACAATACTCCTGTTATCCCTATTATAAAGATGAGGAAAAAGAAACAGCTAAATGACTTATCAAGGCTGACAAAAAAAAGCGCGTGTCGGAGTTGAGAATAGAAACCAGATCGCCTGAGGTTTCATTTCTGGAAACGTTTCCCCTTTCCTCTTCCTTTGAATCTTTCTTTAGTACTGGGGCAGGTCATTTGAAATCTGGGCAATATTCAGATATGTTTTCTTTCCCAGAAGAAAATAAAGCTTTACAGGCTCACTTTACAGAGGCAGCCGGTCCGCTCGGGCTGCCGAGGTTTTGCAGCTCTCACAGGACGCTGCAAAATCCAGCAATCAGACCTGTGCAGCCGGAATGCTTTCAGAGGAGATGGCAACGCGCAGAAACGGCGTATTATCTAACACCAGACTCGCACAATATGTTTCTATGGACATCAGAAACTAATCTTCGAAACGGTCCCTGATGAGAGCCGGATTGGCCCGAGCTGCCTTCTGAAAACGTTCCAATTCCTCCTTTGCATCCGGTGTGTGTTTATTGGAGAAAGAATAAGTTCTCGTTTAAATTCTGCACATGTATTTGCACTGTGACCTTTTTAGCTGTTACCTCATGGCTATATCTGAAATTGGTAATAAAATGCAACTCAGGGTAAAGAACTGCTAGGTGATTTTACACATCTACAATTTACACTCTCAAAAGGCAGAATATGTAATTCCTTAAGCTGCACACGGGGTCTTGGTGATACTGGGCTGGATTTCTGTTCTTCAGGCCAACACTGTGTGAATAAATCCAGCTCCACAAAATGATAGAAATAATGAGTTAAACAGATAGATACGCATTTTCTGCTGATCTTGATGCAGAGTGAGAATCCCGTGTGAAGTCATGCAGAAGTGAGGATGTTACACAAATAGAGGCAAAAAAACCTCCTGCACCATCTTAGTGGTTTTATATGTGTTTACCTATAAATGCTACACAAGTGTTTCTGAAGAGTCTCCCTGGTCCAAGATATTTATATAACTTCCAAGACATTCTACCGATGTGTGAAAAAATACAACTTACTAGTTGTAATTAATGACTGAGAGGGGGAACTTGGAAAATCTAATTATAAGCAACCCTTTCCATTTCTTGTATTAATTTATTGTTTTCCAGAATTGGTCTGGTTTTAAGACTAGAATAAGGAGCCTTTGTGTTAGGTAGTGGTCAAAGGCAAAGGAAGTCATAATGGGAAACCCAAATGTTTAACATCACTCATTACCTCTGTGATGGTCAGACGGGCAGGATTCTGCCGCGCACCCAAGAGTGCTGAGCTCATTGGTGCTCTGCCCAGCCACAGGTTCAACTTCACTGACCCAGCAGTACAAACAAAAACCATTGAGATGCAGAGACACTATAGACACTTTCTATACAGTAACTACTCCGAGTTGTCCTAGTAGCTTGTTTACTAAAATAATTAATTAGAAACTCTGCCTGGTTGTGTAGCCCTCTCCTCAAAGTGCAATTGTATTTACATCAAGCAAATTTAGAGTATACTTACAGTGATGGGATTTTGGAAATTTTTGGCTGGCTTTGAAGACACTGCTTGATCCTTGGAGCAGGATACCAAGTCATCAGGTTTTCCAGTGTTTTACAACTGAGATCTGTGGTAAGAGTGGACAGACAGCATCTCTGGCTGCACCGCAGTTGAGCTCCTAAGGAAGGTTGGATCTGGAGGACAGAGCTGGTGCCACCAGGCACCTTCCTTCCACCTCCCCCCATCCTGCAGCTGGGGGTCACTTCCAGCAGGGTCCTTCAGTTCCTCTTTCTCTAAACAGAGGCTTCCAAGACGACAGCTGGAGAGCTTCCATTTTTATTTTTCCTAGTGGAAAATCATTTAGACAGTGTGGAGGTAAGATTCACCCCCACACTCACAACCCACTAGATCGAGGGTGTGACACGTCTCTCTGGGTCAATGATACACTAGAAAACTCAAATGTGAATTGTGAAAGGTAGTGTACCAGAGCGTTAAGGCTCTCCCTTACACTTCTGGCTCCTGCCTTCCCTGTTCTCTGGGACCAATAATTACTACTACCTCCTGCAGTGGATCAGAGCATTGGGGCACTCCTTCGCACACCTGGCTCCTACAATCCCCTCCTTCTCATCTTTGATGATCAGTCAACCTTCTTATGCCCTGGAATGCTTGTACTTGGTCATGACCCGAAAAAGGAATGCTGTAACATTAAGACCTCGCAAGTTCTGGACCTGTGCAAACCAAAACATTACATCAGTCAAGTTAGGCTGTAATGAAAAAGTACCTGACAAAAGTCAGTTATCACAGAACCCATAAAGAGTGATCCAAAATGATCCAAAACGAGACCCTTTGAGCTCTCTTGGATTGCAGGGGGCTGCATCCAGCAAATCCCCTGAGCTGAGACACCTCTCAGGATCTTCTGATGGTGAGGACAACACAAGGCCCAGGTGAGAACCATCTCCTCAAGACTCAGCTATTGCCTGTTGAGTAATACTGATGTATTGTAAGTATTTACTTAAAACTCAGAGGGAGGTTTTGACTATAGGCCGACTGATTTCTCCCATCTCTGTTTCGCTTTGTGCATTTGCAAGCAGACTCTGGGTCCACGTATTTGTCTTTGTATGTGTTTCTCTACTTTGTGTTTATACATATATATTTGATTTAAGGTATATTGCAGTAACCATGAATCTTGTCATTCTCGGGTCTGTTATCAAGTCACCATTTTACTTTGCTAAATCGCTTTCTAGTTCTTAAATTGGTTAATCATTAAGTGCTGCAAAAATCCAACCCTTTTGATCTACCTTACACTAGCAATAAAATTCTAAATTGCTGTCAAATCAAACCACGTTAAGTATATTCTTCTGTGACAGAGGGATAAATTATAATTTTCTGTCAGAGGGTATAAGAGAGCCACAACCCTGTTGAGATAACTCAACTGTATCTCACAAATTAGCACGAGCAAAGCCCAAATCAGAAGTTTGTCCTACCCGGTGTTTCCAAATACTTATTGCTCAGGTTCAGAGCACTTTCAAACCTTGACAACTATACCTGTGTCTCACGACAGAGATCACGCATGTAGACGTTGTCAACTTCCAATTAGAACAGCAAGACACAGCTAGCCAGTTTGTGCAAATGAGTCCATCTAGAGACGTTTTCCCCTCCTACATATAGAAAGGATAATGACTTCCATCCTCTGCCTATACTTGTTCTGGGACTCAGGTATTTTCTAAAAGATCTGAGCAAGCAAATACAAATTCCTTTTGCGTACAGAAAGGCAGAGCACGATGGAAAAGCTGTTCAAAGACACACTGTGTTTTCAAAGCAAGCAATGGGTATATTTCTAACTGCTAAAGAGTGCCAACAAGTATTTAAAGCCTAAAAAGACTCAGCAGAAAGGTGGAGGTACAGCAAGGTAGCAAGATACGAGCCATCTGGAGCTACCCACAGGTACTTATAGATTAGCCACTTGCTGTGCACCTGCAGGGAAGGAAACAGTCATCTGCCTTTTCTGAAGTGACAGCAATATTGCAACCCAGCAGGTACGGGCAGGTTATCTGGTGAGATTTAAACTAGCGGCATACTTTGTTAGTACATCAGCATCTCGCTTTTCCACTACAGGTTTATTTATTTCAACTGACAGGAGTCTCCCCATCCAGATTTGTCAGGGCACAATACATCAGAAAAACACTTCAGAGTTCAAATTTGGGTTTCAGTTCAGCAGCTCACACCAATACAGCAAAGCCCTTAAGCATTTCTAACACCTTCACTGATCTGAGAAGTACCATAACTACTAACCCTGAGGCAACAAAACACACTGTATCTGGGTAATTCTGAGTTTACAGACGGTTCCCCTTGAATCAGTGCAGATACAGTAGTAACAGAGATGCCTGAAGTTTTTGTTGGATTACACCTATACCAAACAAACCTCAAAGAACCCCCAACACTACTTACACCGGCATGGACTTGCCAAGCACAGTTGTTTCACACAACGTTTCTATTGACACTAATGTAAACACCAATCTCCAAAACCGTAACAGATAATTATTACACTCTACTTCATCTAGAGCCTCTTTTCATAGGTGACAAGACCAAAAGGGATCTTCCAGCTCATCAAATCCATCATATTATGATATCCAGTTTATAACTGTTTTTTTAAACTGATCCTCAGTCGTGTTTTTGCTCTCGTAGGAAGATTATTCTGGAACCTCATTTTTCTAATGGTTGAGATTTCTACCTCACCCACAGCTCATTCATGGTCTGTTCAAATCTATTTGGTCTTTTAGTGCCAACACTGCCTTTTAGTTCAAACATGACTCTATGAATACATCAAGAAATAAAATCAGTGTAGGTGAACAACCGCCTAACTTGCATACGAATAAATCTTATTGTAGTGGGGTGTGCTGGGATGTCACTTTATGCTTCTTCCCTGTGCTCACCTCAACCACTGAATGCTATTTCATGGCTGATTTAAACCTAAGATCATAGCACCTCTGTCCAGAAGCAGCAGATCCTGTCTTCATTATGTCAGATCCCACAACAGTTTGCCTTCAGGTGGGCTAGAACAATTTTTTGTGTCTCATCAAAAACCAACACCACGAAGAAAGTGGTAATAAAAACTACAATTCTTGGGCTTAGGAGCTTATCCATATGGGAAGAACCCTCCTGGCAGCAATCCACACAGTGCAAGTAACGAAACCTTAAAAGCTAATCCCTTAATAAGTCCCCAAGACTCAAAGAGCACCCCAAGAAAATTGTTGCTTTGCCTGATTCGGATGGAGAGCAGCTCTTCACGTAGAACCTGATATAATGCAAATCCTCCATTGGTATCAAGGGTGCTGGGTGTCTACAGGAGCTCTGAAGGGTAGGTTGTAAGCTGTAAGCAAGCGTCTTCAACAAGTTT
The DNA here is from genome assembly GCF_000710305.1 of Buceros rhinoceros silvestris. Classification (NCBI taxonomy): domain Eukaryota; kingdom Metazoa; phylum Chordata; class Aves; order Bucerotiformes; family Bucerotidae; genus Buceros; species Buceros rhinoceros. The sequence continues at coordinate 11,075 of NW_010411348.1, read as the reverse complement.
TGATTATGTGATGCCATCTTAGAGCAGGTTTCTCACAAGTAAGACTGTAGAGCAGAAATGCAGGAAAAGGTTCATCTGCTTCAGGATTAATTAATGCATATGTGATTCCTCAGCCACCTAAATATTTAATATTCTAGATTTTTATATTTGTACAGCTATGTCTGAGCACCTTTAAAAGAAATTCCTGGTCTCACTCTAACCCAGTGCAGACCTTTATCCATTTAAACAACCCAGTTCAAATTTTGGCACTACAGAACCTAAGCTTGTCCTTTTTCCTCAAGAGGACCAGAGCAGCAAGGGTGGTTTAGGTGAATTGAAGTTGATTACTCACACCAATTGTAATTCACCTAGCTCGAACTAATTCCATCATTTGCTCATGTTTCCAGACTAAGATAATCTAATTCACTTCAAACTTGCCAATAGAAAACAATTATAAAAAATGAAGCATCCATCAGTCTTATGGGAAATTTTCTGAGCCTCCGAGAATGTTTCCTAGAACATCTCCCATCTCCTCCCTCCACATCTTCAAAATCTGATTCCACAGAATGTTTTCCTGGCCCAATAACTTGTCAGTTTTAATAGCTTCTAAAACTTCTGCTTGTCAAGTTGAGGCTTACTTTTAGCTTTTAGTATATTTTCCTAGAAATCAATTCCTGGGATGACATTTTAATAAATGCACTCATTTGCATACAAATACTATTTTTAATGTTTCTTATAAAAATATCTGAATTTTTGGAGGACCTGTACAATGTTTTTCTCTGTCTTCATTCTGTTTTTGTTATTACTCTTGTTTTGCCCTGTAAAAGCAAAACCACTACGGTATAGTGAAATTATGACACTAACTCAATTTTTTTACATATAAGAATTCTATTTGTTTAAAGTGGCCGGGAGGGTTTTTCCCCCCTAGAGGTGATTCATTCTCCTTTTTAATAAAATTATTCTATAGATTTTCAATACATTTGTGCAGGATCAAGTCCAGCCTGAGCACCGGAATTTTCTTTCAGACAGTTTCATTGAGAAAATACAAAAGGGAAGTCCCTTTCTGGTTCACTGTCAAGGCAAAACATTTCTATGTTTCCAATAGAAAATCTGGAAGAAGTTAAAATACTACGGATCGTTACCGTAGTTCCTAATTTTCATATTAAAATGTTTTGCCTTATGGTAGAATAATGTGAGTGCAGAATAATGCATTTAAAATGACAAATATGTGCTTCAAATCTCACCGCAGTGTCTCGGCTCATTGGGAAGAATCTTGTCCACAGTGTGATGTTAGCATGGCCCTTTCTTCACCATTAGCCTCCAAAACACAGTAGAATTCTAAGGTAATAATCATCTGTAAAATAAGCAGAGAAGGTCATAATGTAGCTCTTAATAGGCATCCTGGTCTTCTACTGGTGTCATGAAGATCCAGGCAGGCACATCAGTAGCTTGACAACAGCATATCCCTAAAATACAGCAGCGCTCCCAAAAAGGACTAGAGAACAGCCAATTATTGAGCAGATGTGTCCCACAAGTACATATAAAATTAGGTTACCTGTGTTCGCATAAATACAGATATTTAATACTGATTAATGGTGCGCAGCAAACAAAGCCATGAAATATTCCTTCAGAAGGAGTCTTGCCCTTCTCATGCACCAGGAAGCAGCTTGTTGACATAAGGCCAATAGGTCACAAGTTTTTAGCAGCTTATAGTCAAAACGCTAATATCTGTGGTAAATAAATTATATAATATGGTCCTAAATTTTAAGTGAGACACATCATCTGTTCTTAATTTACAAGAAAACATACAATTTGATACACCTATGTCAACTGGAAAATGTAACAGTTTGTATAAAAAACATTTCCCCAGGTTTTTCTGAAGTCTTTTAGCACGGAGAAGTGCAAACCATTTCTGTATCAAAAGGGAAGGTTTTTTTTTTTTTCAATTGAGAATGACAACTCATTCAAAATATTATTCAAATCTGTGTGAAAAAAGCTTTCAAGAAAAGGTCTGCCATCATAAATGAGAACATTTATTTTGAGTGGAATGACATCTTTCATTTGCCCTAAAATTATTGTTTACTTTTCAGAGCTCAAAAATAGTCTCTTTAAGTAGTAGCAAAGAGAACATTATAAAAGCCGCTTTTTAATTGTCAGAAGAAAAACAAACAAAATTTCTACAGATCTATCTATACTCTAGTTACAGGATTAAATGCTCCTCTTACAAATGTCTAGACTGGTAATTCTAAAAAGAGTAAGAGAAGCTGAAGACAGAAAAAGGGGGGAAAATGAGGTTACATATAATCTGCCTTAGTTTAGATCTAGTAAATATTTATCATTTATTCTTCCTAAAGAACTCCTCCTGTACAGAGCAGATGCCAGACAGGTAATAGACCAAAGACAGTGACAACAGAGAAAAGTAAATTACTCAGACTGATTTTTACTACAGAAAATCAACGGGAACTTTCAAAACGAAAAGCAGAAAATAAATAACCAAGCTTTTTTCCCCTGAAAAAACCCAACACACTTTGTAAGAAAACACTTTGTTTTGCAGCGAACATGAATGTTGGTATTTTGAATATTACTTTTCAATTCTTGGCAGCACAGAGCAGAGATTTAGGACGTGAACCCTCAGATGCTCCCCAAGAATTCCTATTGCAACAATACAAACTGAGAGTCAGATATTAGTTATTTATCTCCCCCTCCTCGATACAACTTCATGGTGTCTTTTTATACTTCTATGTTTTCATGTGTCTATTAGTAAAATCAACAAAAATTATTGGAAACTGTGTATTTACCAGTGAATCTTGCTCTGAAATACCAGTATGAAGTAGGGCCAGGCAGAAGACCGCTCCCACCACTTCCGTCAAAACAAAACTCTTTAAGTATCTTCCCTAATTATCACCAAAAAGAGAAAAGAAAAAAGGTTGACCCTGATACCCTGTGAAGTGTTTAGCCTCAAAAATCCTCAATTCATGCAACATACTGTTGCAACATAAAGAACTTTGTTTTGACTCAATGATTCAAGAGCTGAAAGTTGAAATATTTTTGTTGAGAAGTTTGATGCCTCTGTGTTTATGAATGCATCTGTTTGTTATTTTGTTTTATTTTTTAACTAGCATGTGCATAGGAAGTGTACTACAAATGAGGACAGAAAAGACCTATTCAGACTCAAAAGTGTTTAGGTATTTCAGGTGGAAAGGGACACTAGTTGCAGAATGTCACCAAACAGGTCAGAGGATCATTTACAACTGAAGGTCTACAGGAGGGTTCAAGTATTCTACCTTAAACTGATTAGTTAAAATATAGCTTAATAATTACATATGATCCAAAGTCTTTCAATAATTATGCTTTCCATAATTTCAAAAATTAGATGATGAAGTGGAAGATGATTAACACCTACTCTGACTCCCCAAATAACAAAATCCGTACAGTTTTCCCTTTCCGAAATGGAAATTTTCCTCACAAAAATATAAAATGAGATCTTTTCCCACTTCTAATCTCTCAAACATTTTGCAAATTGGGAAATTTATTGTACTTCCCCCAGAAAAAATTCAGTTTTCATCAATTAGCAGTTCTGGATTAAAAGCTTTAAATGAAGAGGTTTGATTAACTGATTTCATTGTAAAAGCCATGAGACTCATTCCTGTAACAAAAGTGTCCAGCTTCGACAGCCAATCACTTCCCATAGACCCTCTCCACTCATCTAAAACACAAACAAGAAGTTAGAAATGGAAGTGGAAAGATTACGAACTGGTGAAGGAGAATTTGCCCATCTGATAAGGATCAACTCTTGCACATCGCACCTTCACGTGACATCTCCAGCTTGAGAAAGCTCACTGGAAGCTTTGCTGCGCATGAACTGAAGAAATCCATAGGCACGATATTTTGATCCTCTCTGACAAGTGGATAACGAGAAAGGGCACAGATCTGGCGCACGTGGTTGGATGTAATTGCACATCACTAAGCACAGTAGATGATAAAGAGGAAAGTGTTGCAAAAGCTTACTGAGGTTGGCAACTGTGGGTGACGAGGAACTTTTGGCATGTACAGGCACAGAAGTTTATGTGGAGGCAGATGACTTACCAATGAGTTGCTTGCTTTTTAAGTCTGACAAGCATTTTCTTTCAGCATTGATGATGTATCTGAGCTAAACACATTGTTACAGTGAGACTGACAGATGCGGTTCATATTACAAGTCCTGTCCAATTAGTTCACGAGCAGTGGACGTATGATGGAAGTCTAACGGCATCAACAGCGTTAGCATAACTCTGTGGAAGAAAATATTTGTTGAAATATTTATCCAGCTTGGATACATGAACAACCAGACCACGACAGTAAGGCAATGGGATAGGTAAGCAGATCATACTCGCTGTCTCCCCAAAATTACGAAAGGCAGGAGAGGTCTCTGGAAAGGTGTTGACTATTATTTTCATGTCCTTAACTGGAGTTTAGATGCTGTCACACCCATTTCTGAAGTGTGATGAAATTCAGGAGAAGGAAAGGTAAAATATTCCAAGACCCATTTTGGTACTCAAAGTAATCTGACAGGTGGCCTAGATCCACTTAGAGCCTCCAAACGTGCACAGGTACCACAGTGGAATCATTCTGCACAAGGAGAGCATCACAAGTTGGTGCAAGATATCCAGGTGGTCAAGAAAAGTCCGAGTGACTCCAGCTCTATTTCCCACGGTCGGCGCCCAGTGCCAATCTCAGTCAGCTCTGAACAGCGCTGGGGCTTCAACGTGGACCATGCCCTCTCCCACACAAGCAGCAGCCCCAAGGTCCTGAGTTATTACTGTTATTAAGGATCCAGCGTAAGTTTTTCTGAGCGCAGACACATGAGCACTAACATCCTGGCCCAATACCAGCTTGGGTAATTATTTTGTCTACCTAAATGTCCCCGTTTCCATTTGAATAAGGTATTCTTCATTTCCAAAGCTGTTACACGGTGCTGCCGAGCGCTGTTAAACAGCTGCAATATTTCACCCCAGAGATGGCTGCATGTCAGCGGTGGGCGACGCGATCCAAAGAGTTTGAATATCAGTTTAATCACTTCGGCATCCTTCAGGAACAAAGTCACTATTTAAATGTAAGATTATGGTAGAGAGTAAAATTGTCAATAAATGTAGTAATGTCTATCTCTAACTATAAGCAATTAAAGAGCTAATCTCCAACTCTCAAAAAATAACACCAGATGGTATTTTTCAGAAAAATCAAATGTAGAATATTATATTTTTTTGCATTTTTCAGTACATCATGATGGCAAATAATATTATGTGAATCCTGCAAGTACAAGAAAAATCTGCAAGTATAACATTCTTCTCTTTCAGCAAACATCCTGTGAATTCATAAATATTTACATTTTGCAAGTTATAATTATGTAGCACTGGAGGAAAAAAGGCAAAAAAGTGAGTGTATATACAAGTTTATAAAAGAACATTCATAAATTAAAAATGTGCATTGTTCTGAATATGACACCTACTGTGGTATTCGTGTCTGCGTGCCAAACCATAGGATAGCTCCCTACCTCCCTCTCAGCTGGTAAAAATTACACTCGTAGGTTCGAACGACTATTGATTTCTTATTATAGTTTCTATTTGTAGTTGTAAATCACTGTGTGTGAACTCGTCATTGTAGGCATTTGCTAAAACAAAGAAAAGTTTGTATTGCTACAGGGATAATCCTCCTTCACAAATTGACAAACACAATTACCGACACACTCCAAACATATTTTTGAGGCAAAACCGACAATTACCTAAACCGGTACAGTTAAACCTTATCTTGTTACTGCGGTTTGGTTTTATTTTTTTCAGCTGGATTTTTTGTATTAGTTGGCTTGGTTCAGCAATTTATACACCCGAGCATAATTTTAGCATTAATGAATCTGAATTGCATGAAAGTCTTGAAGTTGAGATTTCAGTAGCATGAGTCTTATTTTTTTTCAGCAACCAGGGTAACTATTCATTGAAGACTATTTTTATTGAAGGAATTTTACCATTTTGATTCATGAATAATCCATGAACAGATGTTGATTTTTACAAGTTCAGTTGTTATTTGAAATTGTTTGAATACTTTATACAAACACATTGCAACCTCTGGGTTATTTGTATATTTTCTTGGTTCTGTTACAGTCTTCAACTATTCATTGTAAGATGGATTGTCTCCTCATACAAATAAATCCTTACCGATGTAAAAAATAAATGGTTGGACAAGTGACCCAGGTGTATTATTAATGCTGTAAAATCTTTAGGAAAAAAATAGTAATTGCTTTATGACCAGAAAAACCAACTTCTACAAACAGGGAAGACAACAAGAGAAAACCATTTATGCTCATGCATAACACACCGACTGTGAGACGGGTCAGTTCCTCTGAATGTCCTTATGAAAGTAAGAAGTGTGCACAACTGTTTATGGCAAATAGAAGGGGATTTATAAACATGAAAGTTACTTTGGTACCTTAATAGTAGTAAAATCATCTTTTTCTCCCTCTAAATTATTTGTTCAGTCATTAAGATTAAAAAAACCCACAGCAGCAGCACCTTTCCCTTCTAGACAGGCTTTTGGTTTTGACCAGGAGCCCTTTCCTATTTTCCCTTGGCCGTTTCTCTGCAGACAAACCATGCTTTTCTGACTCTTGCTTTCCATTTTCAGGCATCCCAAATTTGCATCCAAGCTACAGAGTTTATCACAGGAGAAGCCTGTGAACACAGCAGGTGACTTTCTAACAGCAATTTTTCCCCTTGTTAACTCGTGCAATATTACACTAATTCCAGACAATCAATGCCAGATCTTCCAAGAAGAAAGAAAAACAGGTGCCACACAATCAGGTTTCCAAACCCCTTAAAGCAATAAAATCCGAGGCCCTTTTGCCTGCATTTACATAACACGGATCCTTCCCTCTCATCCTTCAGTTAGGTCACTGTTATGCTACTGCCTTCCTGGCAGGCACTGGAGAGTCAGGTGAAAGAGTCCACAGCTCTAGAAGGCAACTAGAGGTAGTTTGCTGGAGCTGCAACCCCTAGGTTTTTCTGGCCACCTGTGGAAGATTTACTTGGTGGTCTACATAAAAACAACCATGTGCTGGGACCCGATTATCTTCAAGACACTACCTTAAAGAGTGGAAAGGAATAGCTGTTGGTATGACCATGGTGATAGACAGGCACTGAAGGGCTCCGTACTGGCAGTCACGTGTACTTCTGGACACAGGGAAGGCAAGTGGCAAGGTTGGTGGGATGCTTTGATTACGTCTATTACTTTTCAGAGCTCATTTTGGGGTGATCAGGAAACCTGCAGTTTGGCTGGTTATCACAGCGGTAAGGAGCTTGGCTTCTGCTCTTGGGCACCTGCCCAATACCTCTGACAGCCAGGGAGGAAGATTTAAAATGCAAATCCCAAGCAAGTTAGAGATTTTTATTTACACCTGCAAGGCACATTGAGATGTTTTGTTTGTTTGTTTGTTTAACAGCTTGGGCAGTTCATATTGCCGTCTGGGTGGCAACCGTGTGATTTTTACTCCTGAATCTCTCCCTGTGCAGCACCTTTGTGGACCAGGTATGTTTATACGGTACCACGCATGTCGATGTCTTAACTATACTAATCCCCATAGTCGGCAGCGCTTATGTTGCAATGACCTGCAGTCATCTGAGCAACTTTCAGAATACTTACTAGCTATAATCAAATATATTCTCATCTCTTATTTGAGCAAATCAATCAGAAATTGAATACATTTTTTTATGAACACTAGCAATATGTTCTCGTCTCTGATAATTTTGACATTAAAATTCCATTTTAATAATCCCATCCTTCAGGCTTTGCAGACTCTTAAGGTATTAAAGCAAAAATTATCCTAAGCAGTTAGATTATAATGTATTTAAAGATTAGACATTTCATGTTGAATATTAACTGCTCCACTTCCCAGGGAAAAAAAAAAAATGATGCAGGGTTTTTCTTGGATAATTTATACTTTTTTTTTGATAGGTCGACTACACAAAGTTGAAACCTTTTATCAAAAAATACTATAAAATATATTCATTGTCCTGTGCTTTATTAAAAAGCGGCATATAAAGGTAAGAGAAAACATTTTTGCTTTAATCGTTAGCATATTTTGATCCCTCAGAAATACACAAAATGGCTGTTCAATCTTAATGCAGCCTATCAGACTCACGAGCTGAGGCGAGACTGCAAATTATTTTACCATCTAAAAAACTGTTATTTACATGTCATGAAAGATGGGACACATATTTGGACTTCAGTTTTCGTAATAATGCAGAATGTAAAAGCGCTACTTAATCATTTGAAAACAAAGAATTACACCAAAAAATTAACTTTTAGCCAAACTCTTGAGTATTTTAGGTGTTCGCTGAACTCATGACAATCCATGGATATTTGAGTGGGGCAGGACTATGCCCTACAGCCAGAAGAGTTGGGCTCACCACCTGCTCTTATGTTATCTACCACACCCCATCGATGAAAATCTCTCAACTCACCAGCTCCGTTTCTAGACATGACACACAACAGCTCCTCTTGCCACACCCCCCTTCTCACAGGTCTCTTGACTTTCTCTTAATTTGCCTCTTGTCATTCACTGCCTCTTTTAACTCTCAGTCAGAAAGTGATGTGACAGCTCTCAGAATGAAATAAATCAGCGGCCCCTCGCTCGTCAACCCAGCCTGGGAAACCAGTGTTGCACAGTGTTGGTTCTGCAGAGTAGTGCGGTCCACGCTCAGGCGGCGTGGTCCTCCACCTCCCATTGCCTCTGAAGGAGCCCTCTCTCCTCTGGGGCACCAAGAGGACTACGGTAAAACCTGCTGCCCTAGCTTTATGATATACTTTGTGCCAACACAGCTACCTTTAGTCTCAAGCTTATCCTGCTGCTTAGCATCAGCCTGCTTGCTGGTTCTTTTTTTGGTACTTGTTTACCATGGAATGCTCAGATATGGGTCTGGACTAAGTATACCCATTCAGCAACAGCTTCGCCCAATCATTGCCAGCATGGACAGGGTCCACATGCCACTTGCTGCAAGAAACCCTGAGAGAGCAAAACTAATGTCCATCTAGAAAGTCATTGTAGCTTTAAGTTCACCCACTCCCTTATTCTGAAATACCTTCTCTGTCTCTACAGACATACAAAAAGCCCAGTCTTTAGAGTTTCTACTTTGGAACATGCAGCTTGCAGCGTAGCTCAGAAGGATGCCAGCCCTCTTCAGCCAGTTCACCCAGTGGCAGAGATACCTGCTGACCCCCTCACAGGGCTTCCCCTCCTCGAGGCAACCAGCACAGGGTGTTTCTCCTCTTCTATGAACAGCGGGGTGGGGGGGAACCTGCACTACAAAAGAGTCTTTTTCCATTGGTGGGTAAACAACATCAGAGACAGCCTGGCTTTGTTTCCACACTGCATGACAACATAAATACACACCCCTTCCTCGACTATTACTTGTTCATTTTTTAACAGTGTGCTTATGCTATTAGAAGTGTATTTTGGGTTATTTCTACAGAACATTTAACATCTTTTCTTTGTCCTTTTGCCTTGCCCTTCAATTTTGACCGTGATGGATCTAAGCATATTTAGGACATTAAGGGCAAACTAAATTGTTGTTTATACTGTTAAATGTAAAAAGCATAATGGTAGGGTAGTGTCTGTATTCTGGAAAATAAGTACACTTGTCTGTTTTTTATTACGTATCTTCTCTACTGATGTGTACTGAGCAAATTGTGGGGTCTCTGCTGAAAACACAATATGAAAGTTTAATACCAATCTCCGCAGGACGTGTCAACCTGAACATACGCTAAGCAACTCAAAACAAAGAAAAAAATACTTGCGCTGTAGGAGAGATGCTCCAAGAATGTCTAAATGGACACAATGTAACCATGGGGCTGGTAAACAGGTAAGCGACAGACATGAGTTATCACCTTCATCAACCACCACAGCTAGTACCTGGCATCAGCATCTGCCCAGGCTCCGGCATCAGCTGCTGGGGCATTGCTAGGCCCTGAGATATGGGCTAAAATAGACTTGTGTATGTGACGCAGCTCATCGAGAAACACCAGTAGAATCTGGAGACAAGAACCCGCCAGGATATTTTCCAAGCAAGATACACAATCTGGTGGCCTGTGCGTGCAAGGGCTGCTAATCCACCCGCAGCTCTCTGAACACACACACACTCGGAGCTTTGCCTGCCCAGATGTTTTCCGATTAATAATGAGGTCATCCACAATGCCAAAAACGTGGCCTTGTAGTTCTCCAACAGTCTTGGAAAGCCACAGAATGTTTAAGAGGGATGGAAATATTTAATACAACGTACATATAAAACACAATAAATCAAATCAATTTGTTTAAATGAAAAGCACTTTTTTGGTTTTGTCAGCACAGCAATTGTATATTCCACCATTATTATTACATTGCCTGACATAAAACTGCTGTATATCTGACTGCTGCATCAGACCCAGACTTCTGGTTTCACCCCGTCTTGCCTGCAGGATGGTTCTTAAGAAAATATCTGTATTTTACTGTATTTCAACATTTCCAAGGTTAAAATTAGAAAACAAGGAATATAAAATGGGAACGGGATAATACAAACGATTACTGGATCTGTTTCTCAGTCATTGTCCTCATAAAAGAGAAAGTGAAAAAGGGCTCATTCGAACTTCTGCACTGAAATGATGGGCAAAGCTACACAGATGACTGAAAAGCCTGACCCCAGACAAGCCAGAGGAGAGACGTTGCTGCTTGCTTCTCCAATGGAAAGCTGTTGCATCCCCTAATGATCATTCCATTTCACTACTTTTGCTTTATAACTTTACATTTAACTGTAAATAACATCAAGACTTCTAAAGCCCAGCACCAAACAACAGAACATTGCTCCTACCATAATATTTTACAGTCCTTAAAAATAGAGACGCCAAAATGGACATGGAGACCCAGGGCTGGTCCTACACCACCCAGAGAAACACTGTCTGAGGACCACAAAGCCGTAGGGAGACACAACTCTTTCCAGGCTCACACAGCACCATCTGTAGACAAAACCCCTAAATTTATCTGGAGAATTTGGGAAATGGCAAATGCTCCTGCCCGCAGCCTTATGTGCGCTGGTTCC
>NW_010411347.1:4954-7194 GCF_000710305.1 Buceros rhinoceros silvestris | reverse complement strand
CTGAGGGCGATGGCCGTGTGTGGCCGGGGCTGGCTGGCTTGGCACGCTTTCCGCCCGTCCTGCGCCCACGTAGCGCGCTGCCAGCTGCCCCGCGGGCCCTCCTGTGCTCCGAGGGACCCTCGTAGCGCTGGTGTAGCTGCCTGGAACTACAAATCAAAGCAGGGATTGGGAAGGTCTTTGTTCTCAGTTGCTCCATATTCTTCCACGTTTAGTTTATGTTCGAGCACAGATGTTAGATGTTGTGTGTACAGCGTTAATACAGGCACATCCCTGCCGAATGCCTTTGTTGTTATAAGCAAAACAACAGAATTTATTTCTCACTCTTGGATCGTAGTTCTGAAAATACAAGTTCCTTCTCCCTGCTACCAATATTTTTACAACTTGTGAGGATACTAGACCTTGCAAACAGAATCTGTTCATACTTACCGATATAAAAGGGAAATTTTCTTTCCATTTCACTCCAATTTTCTTCAAAATCCTCATTTGATTTTCAGCAGTAAAACTGGCAATGGAAAGTCTGTTCATGCTTCATCATAACAAAGCCCACTGATGCTGAATGAGAGTGCCACGTATCCTGACCACACAGGATGGCTTTCCACTTACATAAAATCTTGAGTTTAGTTTTTCTTTAGTGTTCTGTGAATGGAGATACACAACTCTTCTCTGCAAGATGATTTTTAAAAAAAATTTCTATTCCCTAGTGAAGCAATCGTTTTGTTTTATGTACAGAGTTACTGCTAATGGTTCTTAAATTTTGTGCAGTGTGGCTTTGTCTCTCTATTCATCTCTCCTTCCATTAGCACTATGCTGCTGCACTTACAAAGCACCAGGGTTTAGTCTTTAAAAAGAATGATGAAGGTCCTAAGAACAGTGTGCTCTGAGTTAAAGAGGTCATTCAAAATCCTTATTGTTGTTTGTAAAATATTTGAATTTCTTTGACTGTTTTCTGGGAAAACATCTCTACCCAACTGAAACTTAGTACCAAGTATTGCAGAGAACCCTGCAGGGCCTTTTTTTTTCTTCCAGTTCCCTTCCCCACCCCCCACACCCCCCAAACTTTACAGCCTTTATTTCTGGCGGAAACCAAGAATACTTTGCCTAGAAAGACCTGGTATATTCATACACTTATTTTACAATTAATTTAAATTAAAGAGCAAAATATATCTAGTTGAGGTTGAGGCTAACATTTTAATGTGACACACACAAGATTTAGGCTGCAGCACTAGTTTTCAGTCAAACTTCTTTAAGAAATGAGCCTTAGATTTCCTCCTCTGTCTCCGTCTCCTCTTGCCTGTGAGGACAGAGATGAGCATGCATCCTCCTCACTGTTCTTTCCTTACTTAAGGGTGTGTTTTCACAATTAGCGTGAGCTTATCCAACATTACTCTGTTGCTGAAAGGGACTTTCCTGCCCCTTGTCACATGCTTGACCCGCTTTCCTGACTGCAGCAGCAGTGACTGCATGGCTGTAGAGTCATTTCAGCTCATTTATCTAATTGAAAGCTAAGCTGACAAGCAAAAGCAGCGTGTTTTCAATCAGCTTTTTGGGTTGATGTGACCTGCAGTCGGACTGTATGCTCAGTCATAAAAGCCAGCACCATGTAAGGAAGCAGGACAAGACGGGTGAAAGGGAGAGCAGACCTGGCTTTTTCAGCAACAGCCCAGAGTTAGGCTGCCTTGTCCTGACTGTGAAGCTGTGGGGTGACGAATAGCTGTATTCACAGTTTTTGGAGATCAATTAATATATGTCAGACTTGGAAACTGAAGGGCTGGTGTAATGTCCCCGGTTAAAGCAGCCTCAGTTGCATGCAATACTTTTCTGTCCAATTCTAGTTAGGAAAAAAAAAAAGGTTCTTTTAATTCATGCAGTGGGGAATTATTATGTTTTATGTCAATATTGTGCTTTAGAAGTTGTAATACAAAAATTTGAGTAAGACATAAGAAAATAGAGGCCTCATGTCTTTCAGCTGTTTGACACTTGTTTTGATCACTGCTATAGAGCACTGATAGGTTTAAAGTGAACAGTTATGTTACCGATGGTGAAAACTACGATAGGAGAAAAAGGACTTCTGCAGAGGCTCAGGCTGCCTGCTGGAGTGACCTGCTGAGCCAGAACCCTGACGTCTCATGGAATGCCTTGATATTGAAGTGCACTGTCAGCATTGCTTCTCAAAGACATCTTGCTTTTTTCTTGCCTTCCCCCCCCCACCCCCTCCCAAATTTTTCTTCTACTTTTTTGAT